>NW_027325356.1:42699934-42917878 GCF_036924035.1 Leuresthes tenuis | reverse complement strand
TCACAGGACCTGCTGTGTGTCCAGCCCGCAACGGAGTCGGGTCGGTTTTCATTTCCTGAGATTCACGTGAGTCATTTTAAATGAAAAGGAATTATTATCCATGCTTCTAAGTCTCTTTGTCCTCAATTTCTTGTTATATATGTCTATGTAGGCATATATTTAATCGTACATATTATGCAATTAAAAGTAACTTAATATGGATAAATTTAGGACTATGGAAAGGTCATTTAATTTGGATTAGTTATATACATGTATATTAACATTTACATTTTCCTGTCCGTTAATCATTACAGAATACTTACTCTAATTACAGTAATAACCAGTTCATTACATAACTTACGGCCTAATTTTGGAGAAACTTCACAAGGTCTACACTGAACTGGCTTAATTTATGTGAAGTATATACTGTATTAGTGGATGTGAGTATTTGACTCTGGATTAATGCCTGAACCTAAGGCTTAGCTTTTTATTTCATAACTCCTTCCGGAATATGTCCTTTACCTGTGTGGACTCAGGATTAATGCCTGAACCTAAGGCTTAGCTTTTTCTTTCATAACTCCTTCCTGAATATGTCCTTTACCTGTGTGGACTCAGGATTAATGCCTAAACCTAAGGCTTAGCTTTTATGTGCAGGTCCTTTTAATATAACCCTTGCCCTGCATTCAGCCCTAACCCTAAAGGACTCTGGACTGATGCCTAAACCTAAGGCTTAGCTTTTATGTGCAGGTCCTTTTAATATAACCCCTGCCCTGCATTCAGCCCTAACCCTAAGGGACTCTGGACTAATGCCTAACCCTAAAAGACTCTCTCTTGTTGGCTTTTTTACGGCACTTTTCAGAACTGGACTGGACGATTTGTAACACTAATGGCTCTTTTGTTCACTTATGTGCTAGGCCCTTTACGTATAACCCCTGCCCTGCATTCAACCCTAACCCTAACCCCTTCTGGACCTATGCCTAGCCCTAAAGACTCTTTCTAGTTGTCTTTTTTAAGGCTCACTCTTATATTCTGCCCTTTTCAGAACTGGACTGGACGATTTGCAACCCTAATGGCTCTTTTGCTCTCTTTTCCTCTCACATACACTGATTGGCTATGGGACACACCCCGGGACCTGATCAATCTCGGCGGGGCCTTCCTTGGGTGAGGGTGTCTAGTGATAATGGCCGAAACGCCCTGTGATCCCAAGGTCCACTACTGACGATGTGTACCCCCAAAATCACAGTTCTCACTTCACTCACCTTTGTTACAGGTCCACATAATATCACGTTTATATTTCACACGTTCACTCTATCTCCTCTCCTCCTTTTCACTTCCCTCCTGTCTTGGAGGGAGTGGAGGTGGCAGAGTGTACAGCCTGGTAAGGCGGGGGAGTGGGATACAGTCCGGTCCGACACCCTCTCCCTGACTCTGTCTCCTCCGGTTCCTGTTTCACATGTGGATTGATGTGCATGTATGACTGTGTACATGGGCATTAATGCATATGTTCTTTCACCTTATTGGAGATGTCAGGGTACTGGTCATTATAAGGCGACGAGGGCTGCGGATGACGTGCGACGGCCAGTGCCTTACCTTTGGCTCCCCATTTCAACTGGCTTGTCGTTGGATGAGTCAGGGGGGGTCATCGTGATAGAGTCTCTCACCTAACCTTGCCAGAGCCTCGGAAGAACGGGCTCTCAAACACTCCAGGTATAGTGCCATACCAGCATCTCCAATTCTCCATTTACATTTGCTTCTGTCCTGTGGATTATTACATGTTTCTACGGATGGAACACAGCTGTGTGGATTCTTTAGGGCATGAGGTTGGAGGACAAATTACATGAAACGGACAAGAGGTTCAATTCCTACTTTTTGCAATCAACTTTCTGATGGCCTGTGCTGTGTAACACACAGCTGACAGAGTGCCACTTTTTAGTCTGGCTCCATCTCCTGGCCACAGTTGGTATTGCTCGTGTTCCATGTTCTATTTCTGGTTTCTACAGATTGAACACTGCTGTGTGGATTCCTTAGGGCATGAGGTTGGAGGAGAAATTACATGAAACGGACAAGAGGTTCAATTCCTACTTTTTGCAATCAACTTTCTGATGGCCTGTGCTGTGTAACACACAGCTGACAGAGTGCCACTTTTTAGTCTGGCTCCATCTCCTGGCCACAGTTGGTATTACTCGTGTTCCATGCTCTATTTCTGGTTTCTACAGATTGAACACTGCTGTGTGGATTCTTTATGGCATGAGGTTGGAGGAGAAATGACATGAAACGGACAAGAGGTTCAATTCCTACTTTTTGTAATCAACTTTCTGATGGCCTGTGCTGTGTAACACAGCCGACAGAGTGCCTCTGGCTCCATCTCCTGGCCACAGTTGGAATTGCTCAAGTTCCAGTCGAGAGTGATGCAGAGAGGAGGGGCTGCGCAGCCCTGCTCTATTACCTGGTGTCAGTCAGTCTGCATCATTCTTTGCGCTTGTTAACGCCGATGTGCGGACTTTTCCACTTCTCCTGGATTTTCTTTCTTCGGGACGACTTCGTGGAGGCTATTTCTGTGGACGAAGGAACTTCTCAGCCGTGGCTGGACTTTCTATGGTATGTTTTCACCCGGTTTTAGACTTTGTCATGGAACTATTTGAGAGCCGTCCTTTAACGAGTGGGGCTCATTAAGTACACTGCTGTTTGCATAATGGCGTCGCGGCTTCTCCGCTCCCAGCTGACCTGTAGTTAAAGGGCGCAGTTTAAATGCCCATTTTCTGTTGTGCGTCGGACTTCGGTCTTAATTGCGGCCAATTTTGGAAAAGATAATGGTTTTGCAAAGTTACTTCTCAGGTCTACTTCAGGAAAACCTGTCAATAAGTTAATTAAACGGAATGCTCGTAATTGCCTCACAGGACCTGCTGTGTGTCCAGCCCGCAACGGAGTCGGGTCGGTTTTCATTTCCTGAGATTCACGTGAGTCATTTTAAATGAAAAGGAATTATTATCCATGCTTCTAAGTCTCTTTGTCCTCAATTTCTTGTTATATATGTCTATGTAGGCATATATTTAATCGTACATATTATGCAATTAAAAGTAACTTAATATGGATAAATTTAGGACTATGGAAAGGTCATTTAATTTGGATTAGTTATATACATGTATATTAACATTTACATTTTCCTGTCCGTTAATCATTACAGAATACTTACTCTAATTACAGTAATAACCAGTTCATTACATAACTTACGGCCTAATTTTGGAGAAACTTCACAAGGTCTACACTGAACTGGCTTAATTTATGTGAAGTATATACTGTATTAGTGGATGTGAGTATTTGACTCTGGATTAATGCCTGAACCTAAGGCTTAGCTTTTTATTTCATAACTCCTTCCGGAATATGTCCTTTACCTGTGTGGACTCAGGATTAATGCCTGAACCTAAGGCTTAGCTTTTTCTTTCATAACTCCTTCCTGAATATGTCCTTTACCTGTGTGGACTCAGGATTAATGCCTAAACCTAAGGCTTAGCTTTTATGTGCAGGTCCTTTTAATATAACCCTTGCCCTGCATTCAGCCCTAACCCTAAAGGACTCTGGACTGATGCCTAAACCTAAGGCTTAGCTTTTATGTGCAGGTCCTTTTAATATAACCCCTGCCCTGCATTCAGCCCTAACCCTAAGGGACTCTGGACTAATGCCTAACCCTAAAAGACTCTCTCTTGTTGGCTTTTTTACGGCACTTTTCAGAACTGGACTGGACGATTTGTAACACTAATGGCTCTTTTGTTCACTTATGTGCTAGGCCCTTTACGTATAACCCCTGCCCTGCATTCAACCCTAACCCTAACCCCTTCTGGACCTATGCCTAGCCCTAAAGACTCTTTCTAGTTGTCTTTTTTAAGGCTCACTCTTATATTCTGCCCTTTTCAGAACTGGACTGGACGATTTGCAACCCTAATGGCTCTTTTGCTCTCTTTTCCTCTCACATACACTGATTGGCTATGGGACACACCCCGGGACCTGATCAATCTCGGCGGGGCCTTCCTTGGGTGAGGGTGTCTAGTGATAATGGCCGAAACGCCCTGTGATCCCAAGGTCCACTACTGACGATGTGTACCCCCAAAATCACAGTTCTCACTTCACTCACCTTTGTTACAGGTCCACATAATATCACGTTTATATTTCACACGTTCACTCTATCTCCTCTCCTCCTTTTCACTTCCCTCCTGTCTTGGAGGGAGTGGAGGTGGCAGAGTGTACAGCCTGGTAAGGCGGGGGAGTGGGATACAGTCCGGTCCGACACCCTCTCCCTGACTCTGTCTCCTCCGGTTCCTGTTTCACATGTGGATTGATGTGCATGTATGACTGTGTACATGGGCATTAATGCATATGTTCTTTCACCTTATTGGAGATGTCAGGGTACTGGTCATTATAAGGCGACGAGGGCTGCGGATGACGTGCGACGGCCAGTGCCTTACCTTTGGCTCCCCATTTCAACTGGCTTGTCGTTGGATGAGTCAGGGGGGGTCATCGTGATAGAGTCTCTCACCTAACCTTGCCAGAGCCTCGGAAGAACGGGCTCTCAAACACTCCAGGTATAGTGCCATACCAGCATCTCCAATTCTCCATTTACATTTGCTTCTGTCCTGTGGATTATTACATGTTTCTACGGATGGAACACAGCTGTGTGGATTCTTTAGGGCATGAGGTTGGAGGACAAATTACATGAAACGGACAAGAGGTTCAATTCCTACTTTTTGCAATCAACTTTCTGATGGCCTGTGCTGTGTAACACACAGCTGACAGAGTGCCACTTTTTAGTCTGGCTCTATCTCCTGGCCACAGTTGGTATTGCTCGTGTTCCATGTTCTATTTCTGGTTTCTACAGATTGAACACTGCTGTGTGGATTCCTTAGGGCATGAGGTTGGAGGAGAAATTACATGAAACGGACAAGAGGTTCAATTCCTACTTTTTGCAATCAACTTTCTGATGGCCTGTGCTGTGTAACACACAGCTGACAGAGTGCCACTTTTTAGTCTGGCTCCATCTCCTGGCCACAGTTGGTATTACTCGTGTTCCATGCTCTATTTCTGGTTTCTACAGATTGAACACTGCTGTGTGGATTCTTTAGGGCATGAGGTTGGAGGAGAAATGACATGAAACGGACAAGAGGTTCAATTCCTACTTTTTGTAATCAACTTTCTGATGGCCTGTGCTGTGTAACACAGCCGACAGAGTGCCTCTGGCTCCATCTCCTGGCCACAGTTGGAATTGCTCAAGTTCCAGTCGAGAGTGATGCAGAGAGGAGGGGCTGCGCAGCCCTGCTCTATTACCTGGTGTCAGTCAGTCTGCATCATTCTTTGCGCTTGTTAACGCCGATGTGCGGACTTTTCCACTTCTCCTGGATTTTCTTTCTTCGGGACGACTTCGTGGAGGCTATTTCTGTGGACGAAGGAACTTCTCAGCCGTGGCTGGACTTTCTATGGTATGTTTTCACCCGGTTTTAGACTTTGTCATGGAACTATTTGAGAGCCGTCCTTTAACGAGTGGGGCTCATTAAGTACACTGCTGTTTGCATAATGGCGTCGCGGCTTCTCCGCTCCCAGCTGACCTGTAGTTAAAGGGCGCAGTTTAAATGCCCATTTTCTGTTGTGCGTCGGACTTCGGTCTTAATTGCGGCCAATTTTGGAAAAGATAATGGTTTTGCAAAGTTACTTCTCAGGTCTACTTCAGGAAAACCTGTCAATAAGTTAATTAAACGGAATGCTCGTAATTGCCTCACAGGACCTGCTGTGTGTCCAGCCCGCAACGGAGTCGGGTCGGTTTTCATTTCCTGAGATTCACGTGAGTCATTTTAAATGAAAAGGAATTATTATCCATGCTTCTAAGTCTCTTTGTCCTCAATTTCTTGTTATATATGTCTATGTAGGCATATATTTAATCGTACATATTATGCAATTAAAAGTAACTTAATATGGATAAATTTAGGACTATGGAAAGGTCATTTAATTTGGATTAGTTATATACATGTATATTAACATTTACATTTTCCTGTCCGTTAATCATTACAGAATACTTACTCTAATTACAGTAATAACCAGTTCATTACATAACTTACGGCCTAATTTTGGAGAAACTTCACAAGGTCTACACTGAACTGGCTTAATTTATGTGAAGTATATACTGTATTAGTGGATGTGAGTATTTGACTCTGGATTAATGCCTGAACCTAAGGCTTAGCTTTTTATTTCATAACTCCTTCCGGAATATGTCCTTTACCTGTGTGGACTCAGGATTAATGCCTGAACCTAAGGCTTAGCTTTTTCTTTCATAACTCCTTCCTGAATATGTCCTTTACCTGTGTGGACTCAGGATTAATGCCTAAACCTAAGGCTTAGCTTTTATGTGCAGGTCCTTTTAATATAACCCTTGCCCTGCATTCAGCCCTAACCCTAAAGGACTCTGGACTGATGCCTAAACCTAAGGCTTAGCTTTTATGTGCAGGTCCTTTTAATATAACCCCTGCCCTGCATTCAGCCCTAACCCTAAGGGACTCTGGACTAATGCCTAACCCTAAAAGACTCTCTCTTGTTGGCTTTTTTACGGCACTTTTCAGAACTGGACTGGACGATTTGTAACACTAATGGCTCTTTTGTTCACTTATGTGCTAGGCCCTTTACGTATAACCCCTGCCCTGCATTCAACCCTAACCCTAACCCCTTCTGGACCTATGCCTAGCCCTAAAGACTCTTTCTAGTTGTCTTTTTTAAGGCTCACTCTTATATTCTGCCCTTTTCAGAACTGGACTGGACGATTTGCAACCCTAATGGCTCTTTTGCTCTCTTTTCCTCTCACATACACTGATTGGCTATGGGACACACCCCGGGACCTGATCAATCTCGGCGGGGCCTTCCTTGGGTGAGGGTGTCTAGTGATAATGGCCGAAACGCCCTGTGATCCCAAGGTCCACTACTGACGATGTGTACCCCCAAAATCACAGTTCTCACTTCACTCACCTTTGTTACAGGTCCACATAATATCACGTTTATATTTCACACGTTCACTCTATCTCCTCTCCTCCTTTTCACTTCCCTCCTGTCTTGGAGGGAGTGGAGGTGGCAGAGTGTACAGCCTGGTAAGGCGGGGGAGTGGGATACAGTCCGGTCCGACACCCTCTCCCTGACTCTGTCTCCTCCGGTTCCTGTTTCACATGTGGATTGATGTGCATGTATGACTGTGTACATGGGCATTAATGCATATGTTCTTTCACCTTATTGGAGATGTCAGGGTACTGGTCATTATAAGGCGACGAGGGCTGCGGATGACGTGCGACGGCCAGTGCCTTACCTTTGGCTCCCCATTTCAACTGGCTTGTCGTTGGATGAGTCAGGGGGGGTCATCGTGATAGAGTCTCTCACCTAACCTTGCCAGAGCCTCGGAAGAACGGGCTCTCAAACACTCCAGGTATAGTGCCATACCAGCATCTCCAATTCTCCATTTACATTTGCTTCTGTCCTGTGGATTATTACATGTTTCTACGGATGGAACACAGCTGTGTGGATTCTTTAGGGCATGAGGTTGGAGGACAAATTACATGAAACGGACAAGAGGTTCAATTCCTACTTTTTGCAATCAACTTTCTGATGGCCTGTGCTGTGTAACACACAGCTGACAGAGTGCCACTTTTTAGTCTGGCTCCATCTCCTGGCCACAGTTGGTATTGCTCGTGTTCCATGTTCTATTTCTGGTTTCTACAGATTGAACACTGCTGTGTGGATTCCTTAGGGCATGAGGTTGGAGGAGAAATTACATGAAACGGACAAGAGGTTCAATTCCTACTTTTTGCAATCAACTTTCTGATGGCCTGTGCTGTGTAACACACAGCTGACAGAGTGCCACTTTTTAGTCTGGCTCCATCTCCTGGCCACAGTTGGTATTACTCGTGTTCCATGCTCTATTTCTGGTTTCTACAGATTGAACACTGCTGTGTGGATTCTTTAGGGCATGAGGTTGGAGGAGAAATGACATGAAACGGACAAGAGGTTCAATTCCTACTTTTTGTAATCAACTTTCTGATGGCCTGTGCTGTGTAACACAGCCGACAGAGTGCCTCTGGCTCCATCTCCTGGCCACAGTTGGAATTGCTCAAGTTCCAGTCGAGAGTGATGCAGAGAGGAGGGGCTGCGCAGCCCTGCTCTATTACCTGGTGTCAGTCAGTCTGCATCATTCTTTGCGCTTGTTAACGCCGATGTGCGGACTTTTCCACTTCTCCTGGATTTTCTTTCTTCGGGACGACTTCGTGGAGGCTATTTCTGTGGACGAAGGAACTTCTCAGCCGTGGCTGGACTTTCTATGGTATGTTTTCACCCGGTTTTAGACTTTGTCATGGAACTATTTGAGAGCCGTCCTTTAACGAGTGGGGCTCATTAAGTACACTGCTGTTTGCATAATGGCGTCGCGGCTTCTCCGCTCCCAGCTGACCTGTAGTTAAAGGGCGCAGTTTAAATGCCCATTTTCTGTTGTGCGTCGGACTTCGGTCTTAATTGCGGCCAATTTTGGAAAAGATAATGGTTTTGCAAAGTTACTTCTCAGGTCTACTTCAGGAAAACCTGTCAATAAGTTAATTAAACGGAATGCTCGTAATTGCCTCACAGGACCTGCTGTGTGTCCAGCCCGCAACGGAGTCGGGTCGGTTTTCATTTCCTGAGATTCACGTGAGTCATTTTAAATGAAAAGGAATTATTATCCATGCTTCTAAGTCTCTTTGTCCTCAATTTCTTGTTATATATGTCTATGTAGGCATATATTTAATCGTACATATTATGCAATTAAAAGTAACTTAATATGGATAAATTTAGGACTATGGAAAGGTCATTTAATTTGGATTAGTTATATACATGTATATTAACATTTACATTTTCCTGTCCGTTAATCATTACAGAATACTTACTCTAATTACAGTAATAACCAGTTCATTACATAACTTACGGCCTAATTTTGGAGAAACTTCACAAGGTCTACACTGAACTGGCTTAATTTATGTGAAGTATATACTGTATTAGTGGATGTGAGTATTTGACTCTGGATTAATGCCTGAACCTAAGGCTTAGCTTTTTATTTCATAACTCCTTCCGGAATATGTCCTTTACCTGTGTGGACTCAGGATTAATGCCTGAACCTAAGGCTTAGCTTTTTCTTTCATAACTCCTTCCTGAATATGTCCTTTACCTGTGTGGACTCAGGATTAATGCCTAAACCTAAGGCTTAGCTTTTATGTGCAGGTCCTTTTAATATAACCCTTGCCCTGCATTCAGCCCTAACCCTAAAGGACTCTGGACTGATGCCTAAACCTAAGGCTTAGCTTTTATGTGCAGGTCCTTTTAATATAACCCCTGCCCTGCATTCAGCCCTAACCCTAAGGGACTCTGGACTAATGCCTAACCCTAAAAGACTCTCTCTTGTTGGCTTTTTTACGGCACTTTTCAGAACTGGACTGGACGATTTGTAACACTAATGGCTCTTTTGTTCACTTATGTGCTAGGCCCTTTACGTATAACCCCTGCCCTGCATTCAACCCTAACCCTAACCCCTTCTGGACCTATGCCTAGCCCTAAAGACTCTTTCTAGTTGTCTTTTTTAAGGCTCACTCTTATATTCTGCCCTTTTCAGAACTGGACTGGACGATTTGCAACCCTAATGGCTCTTTTGCTCTCTTTTCCTCTCACATACACTGATTGGCTATGGGACACACCCCGGGACCTGATCAATCTCGGCGGGGCCTTCCTTGGGTGAGGGTGTCTAGTGATAATGGCCGAAACGCCCTGTGATCCCAAGGTCCACTACTGACGATGTGTACCCCCAAAATCACAGTTCTCACTTCACTCACCTTTGTTACAGGTCCACATAATATCACGTTTATATTTCACACGTTCACTCTATCTCCTCTCCTCCTTTTCACTTCCCTCCTGTCTTGGAGGGAGTGGAGGTGGCAGAGTGTACAGCCTGGTAAGGCGGGGGAGTGGGATACAGTCCGGTCCGACACCCTCTCCCTGACTCTGTCTCCTCCGGTTCCTGTTTCACATGTGGATTGATGTGCATGTATGACTGTGTACATGGGCATTAATGCATATGTTCTTTCACCTTATTGGAGATGTCAGGGTACTGGTCATTATAAGGCGACGAGGGCTGCGGATGGCGTGCGACGGCCAGTGCCTTACCTTTGGCTCCCCATTTCAACTGGCTTGTCGTTGGATGAGTCAGGGGGGGTCATCGTGATAGAGTCTCTCACCTAACCTTGCCAGAGCCTCGGAAGAACGGGCTCTCAAACACTCCAGGTATAGTGCCATACCAGCATCTCCAATTCTCCATTTACATTTGCTTCTGTCCTGTGGATTATTACATGTTTCTACGGATGGAACACAGCTGTGTGGATTCTTTAGGGCATGAGGTTGGAGGACAAATTACATGAAACGGACAAGAGGTTCAATTCCTACTTTTTGCAATCAACTTTCTGATGGCCTGTGCTGTGTAACACACAGCTGACAGAGTGCCACTTTTTAGTCTGGCTCCATCTCCTGGCCACAGTTGGTATTGCTCGTGTTCCATGTTCTATTTCTGGTTTCTACAGATTGAACACTGCTGTGTGGATTCCTTAGGGCATGAGGTTGGAGGAGAAATTACATGAAACGGACAAGAGGTTCAATTCCTACTTTTTGCAATCAACTTTCTGATGGCCTGTGCTGTGTAACACACAGCTGACAGAGTGCCACTTTTTAGTCTGGCTCCATCTCCTGGCCACAGTTGGTATTACTCGTGTTCCATGCTCTATTTCTGGTTTCTACAGATTGAACACTGCTGTGTGGATTCTTTAGGGCATGAGGTTGGAGGAGAAATGACATGAAACGGACAAGAGGTTCAATTCCTACTTTTTGTAATCAACTTTCTGATGGCCTGTGCTGTGTAACACAGCCGACAGAGTGCCTCTGGCTCCATCTCCTGGCCACAGTTGGAATTGCTCAAGTTCCAGTCGAGAGTGATGCAGAGAGGAGGGGCTGCGCAGCCCTGCTCTATTACCTGGTGTCAGTCAGTCTGCATCATTCTTTGCGCTTGTTAACGCCGATGTGCGGACTTTTCCACTTCTCCTGGATTTTCTTTCTTCGGGACGACTTCGTGGAGGCTATTTCTGTGGACGAAGGAACTTCTCAGCCGTGGCTGGACTTTCTATGGTATGTTTTCACCCGGTTTTAGACTTTGTCATGGAACTATTTGAGAGCCGTCCTTTAACGAGTGGGGCTCATTAAGTACACTGCTGTTTGCATAATGGCGTCGCGGCTTCTCCGCTCCCAGCTGACCTGTAGTTAAAGGGCGCAGTTTAAATGCCCATTTTCTGTTGTGCGTCGGACTTCGGTCTTAATTGCGGCCAATTTTGGAAAAGATAATGGTTTTGCAAAGTTACTTCTCAGGTCTACTTCAGGAAAACCTGTCAATAAGTTAATTAAACGGAATGCTCGTAATTGCCTCACAGGACCTGCTGTGTGTCCAGCCCGCAACGGAGTCGGGTCGGTTTTCATTTCCTGAGATTCACGTGAGTCATTTTAAATGAAAAGGAATTATTATCCATGCTTCTAAGTCTCTTTGTCCTCAATTTCTTGTTATATATGTCTATGTAGGCATATATTTAATCGTACATATTATGCAATTAAAAGTAACTTAATATGGATAAATTTAGGACTATGGAAAGGTCATTTAATTTGGATTAGTTATATACATGTATATTAACATTTACATTTTCCTGTCCGTTAATCATTACAGAATACTTACTCTAATTACAGTAATAACCAGTTCATTACATAACTTACGGCCTAATTTTGGAGAAACTTCACAAGGTCTACACTGAACTGGCTTAATTTATGTGAAGTATATACTGTATTAGTGGATGTGAGTATTTGACTCTGGATTAATGCCTGAACCTAAGGCTTAGCTTTTTATTTCATAACTCCTTCCGGAATATGTCCTTTACCTGTGTGGACTCAGGATTAATGCCTGAACCTAAGGCTTAGCTTTTTCTTTCATAACTCCTTCCTGAATATGTCCTTTACCTGTGTGGACTCAGGATTAATGCCTAAACCTAAGGCTTAGCTTTTATGTGCAGGTCCTTTTAATATAACCCTTGCCCTGCATTCAGCCCTAACCCTAAAGGACTCTGGACTGATGCCTAAACCTAAGGCTTAGCTTTTATGTGCAGGTCCTTTTAATATAACCCCTGCCCTGCATTCAGCCCTAACCCTAAGGGACTCTGGACTAATGCCTAACCCTAAAAGACTCTCTCTTGTTGGCTTTTTTACGGCACTTTTCAGAACTGGACTGGACGATTTGTAACACTAATGGCTCTTTTGTTCACTTATGTGCTAGGCCCTTTACGTATAACCCCTGCCCTGCATTCAACCCTAACCCTAACCCCTTCTGGACCTATGCCTAGCCCTAAAGACTCTTTCTAGTTGTCTTTTTTAAGGCTCACTCTTATATTCTGCCCTTTTCAGAACTGGACTGGACGATTTGCAACCCTAATGGCTCTTTTGCTCTCTTTTCCTCTCACATACACTGATTGGCTATGGGACACACCCCGGGACCTGATCAATCTCGGCGGGGCCTTCCTTGGGTGAGGGTGTCTAGTGATAATGGCCGAAACGCCCTGTGATCCCAAGGTCCACTACTGACGATGTGTACCCCCAAAATCACAGTTCTCACTTCACTCACCTTTGTTACAGGTCCACATAATATCACGTTTATATTTCACACGTTCACTCTATCTCCTCTCCTCCTTTTCACTTCCCTCCTGTCTTGGAGGGAGTGGAGGTGGCAGAGTGTACAGCCTGGTAAGGCGGGGGAGTGGGATACAGTCCGGTCCGACACCCTCTCCCTGACTCTGTCTCCTCCGGTTCCTGTTTCACATGTGGATTGATGTGCATGTATGACTGTGTACATGGGCATTAATGCATATGTTCTTTCACCTTATTGGAGATGTCAGGGTACTGGTCATTATAAGGCGACGAGGGCTGCGGATGGCGTGCGACGGCCAGTGCCTTACCTTTGGCTCCCCATTTCAACTGGCTTGTCGTTGGATGAGTCAGGGGGGGTCATCGTGATAGAGTCTCTCACCTAACCTTGCCAGAGCCTCGGAAGAACGGGCTCTCAAACACTCCAGGTATAGTGCCATACCAGCATCTCCAATTCTCCATTTACATTTGCTTCTGTCCTGTGGATTATTACATGTTTCTACGGATGGAACACAGCTGTGTGGATTCTTTAGGGCATGAGGTTGGAGGACAAATTACATGAAACGGACAAGAGGTTCAATTCCTACTTTTTGCAATCAACTTTCTGATGGCCTGTGCTGTGTAACACACAGCTGACAGAGTGCCACTTTTTAGTCTGGCTCCATCTCCTGGCCACAGTTGGTATTGCTCGTGTTCCATGTTCTATTTCTGGTTTCTACAGATTGAACACTGCTGTGTGGATTCCTTAGGGCATGAGGTTGGAGGAGAAATTACATGAAACGGACAAGAGGTTCAATTCCTACTTTTTGCAATCAACTTTCTGATGGCCTGTGCTGTGTAACACACAGCTGACAGAGTGCCACTTTTTAGTCTGGCTCCATCTCCTGGCCACAGTTGGTATTACTCGTGTTCCATGCTCTATTTCTGGTTTCTACAGATTGAACACTGCTGTGTGGATTCTTTAGGGCATGAGGTTGGAGGAGAAATGACATGAAACGGACAAGAGGTTCAATTCCTACTTTTTGTAATCAACTTTCTGATGGCCTGTGCTGTGTAACACAGCCGACAGAGTGCCTCTGGCTCCATCTCCTGGCCACAGTTGGAATTGCTCAAGTTCCAGTCGAGAGTGATGCAGAGAGGAGGGGCTGCGCAGCCCTGCTCTATTACCTGGTGTCAGTCAGTCTGCATCATTCTTTGCGCTTGTTAACGCCGATGTGCGGACTTTTCCACTTCTCCTGGATTTTCTTTCTTCGGGACGACTTCGTGGAGGCTATTTCTGTGGACGAAGGAACTTCTCAGCCGTGGCTGGACTTTCTATGGTATGTTTTCACCCGGTTTTAGACTTTGTCATGGAACTATTTGAGAGCCGTCCTTTAACGAGTGGGGCTCATTAAGTACACTGCTGTTTGCATAATGGCGTCGCGGCTTCTCCGCTCCCAGCTGACCTGTAGTTAAAGGGCGCAGTTTAAATGCCCATTTTCTGTTGTGCGTCGGACTTCGGTCTTAATTGCGGCCAATTTTGGAAAAGATAATGGTTTTGCAAAGTTACTTCTCAGGTCTACTTCAGGAAAACCTGTCAATAAGTTAATTAAACGGAATGCTCGTAATTGCCTCACAGGACCTGCTGTGTGTCCAGCCCGCAACGGAGTCGGGTCGGTTTTCATTTCCTGAGATTCACGTGAGTCATTTTAAATGAAAAGGAATTATTATCCATGCTTCTAAGTCTCTTTGTCCTCAATTTCTTGTTATATATGTCTATGTAGGCATATATTTAATCGTACATATTATGCAATTAAAAGTAACTTAATATGGATAAATTTAGGACTATGGAAAGGTCATTTAATTTGGATTAGTTATATACATGTATATTAACATTTACATTTTCCTGTCCGTTAATCATTACAGAATACTTACTCTAATTACAGTAATAACCAGTTCATTACATAACTTACGGCCTAATTTTGGAGAAACTTCACAAGGTCTACACTGAACTGGCTTAATTTATGTGAAGTATATACTGTATTAGTGGATGTGAGTATTTGACTCTGGATTAATGCCTGAACCTAAGGCTTAGCTTTTTATTTCATAACTCCTTCCGGAATATGTCCTTTACCTGTGTGGACTCAGGATTAATGCCTGAACCTAAGGCTTAGCTTTTTCTTTCATAACTCCTTCCTGAATATGTCCTTTACCTGTGTGGACTCAGGATTAATGCCTAAACCTAAGGCTTAGCTTTTATGTGCAGGTCCTTTTAATATAACCCTTGCCCTGCATTCAGCCCTAACCCTAAAGGACTCTGGACTGATGCCTAAACCTAAGGCTTAGCTTTTATGTGCAGGTCCTTTTAATATAACCCCTGCCCTGCATTCAGCCCTAACCCTAAGGGACTCTGGACTAATGCCTAACCCTAAAAGACTCTCTCTTGTTGGCTTTTTTACGGCACTTTTCAGAACTGGACTGGACGATTTGTAACACTAATGGCTCTTTTGTTCACTTATGTGCTAGGCCCTTTACGTATAACCCCTGCCCTGCATTCAACCCTAACCCTAACCCCTTCTGGACCTATGCCTAGCCCTAAAGACTCTTTCTAGTTGTCTTTTTTAAGGCTCACTCTTATATTCTGCCCTTTTCAGAACTGGACTGGACGATTTGCAACCCTAATGGCTCTTTTGCTCTCTTTTCCTCTCACATACACTGATTGGCTATGGGACACACCCCGGGACCTGATCAATCTCGGCGGGGCCTTCCTTGGGTGAGGGTGTCTAGTGATAATGGCCGAAACGCCCTGTGATCCCAAGGTCCACTACTGACGATGTGTACCCCCAAAATCACAGTTCTCACTTCACTCACCTTTGTTACAGGTCCACATAATATCACGTTTATATTTCACACGTTCACTCTATCTCCTCTCCTCCTTTTCACTTCCCTCCTGTCTTGGAGGGAGTGGAGGTGGCAGAGTGTACAGCCTGGTAAGGCGGGGGAGTGGGATACAGTCCGGTCCGACACCCTCTCCCTGACTCTGTCTCCTCCGGTTCCTGTTTCACATGTGGATTGATGTGCATGTATGACTGTGTACATGGGCATTAATGCATATGTTCTTTCACCTTATTGGAGATGTCAGGGTACTGGTCATTATAAGGCGACGAGGGCTGCGGATGACGTGCGACGGCCAGTGCCTTACCTTTGGCTCCCCATTTCAACTGGCTTGTCGTTGGATGAGTCAGGGGGGGTCATCGTGATAGAGTCTCTCACCTAACCCTACCCTAACCCTAACCCTAACCCTCCTTCCCCTGGCCACGCCGCGGAAAAGTAATTTTCATAAGCCTAACAATTTTGGCTAAAACTAACGGTCTCCGGCTATCTGACCACCTGATTCCTTTGTCTCAGGCCTTTCCCGGTCATTTATCCTTACCCTAAGGTCACAGGACGCTAGCCCTAACCCTAAGTCCTCCCCATCCTCTCTCTCTCTCTCTCTCTCTCTCTCTCTCCATCTCTCCCTCGCCTCCCCCCCCCCCCCACATACACAAACCAAAGGCCTCGAGCCTACTGCATACAGTACACACTCAAACACTTGCACCACTCACCTCAAGGGAAATTCAATTTCCTATCGCACCCGCAGCACACCACAAATCCAAAAACATAACCCTCTCTCTCTCTCTCTCTCTCTTCCCCCCCCCCCCCCCCCCCCAAACACATACACAAACCAAAGGCCTCGAGCCTACTGCATACAGTACACACTCAAACACTTGCACCACTCACCTCAAGGGAAATTCAATTTCCTATCGCACCCGCAGCACACCACAATCCAAAAACATAACCCAACCTCTCTTTCTCTCTCACCCCCCCCCCCCCCCCCCCCCAATCCTAGCAGCACATAACACACACCATAAGGACCCTGAGTCTATCGCACCCACATTGCTACACAACTCAAATTGCACGGAATTTCCCAGGGTCTCCTGAGTTACTCCAAGACCATGTCACTACACGCAGCAGCTCCCAGCGAGATCACGAGTTGAGCGTGCACCCCCTTGGTTTCTACACCAAACTCCATGGTAACCAGCTGGTTGCGTAGGAGGGAGACCACTGAGTAAAAACTCTTGAGCCTACCCTAACCCCCTAACCCTACCCCTAACCCTAACCTTTAATTTCAGATTATAAATAAACCAATAGCTTTTTATTAATATATCTATATACACCGGCTTATGAGTACAAGCCACCAGTCGCACACTATGCGGGATGATTATGGAGACGATGACGGCTGGACTCGCATCAGCTACCGCCGCGGTCGCCAACAGCATCGGCCTCCACAACCGCAGTCAGGATTATTATCCTCGCCACTATCAACCACCGCGGAGAGATGGACCAAGCTACCAGAGGTAACCAGCGGAGCAACCGGCAGCACCCGACCGGCTCCTCTTTCAGCCGGCCTAGCTATCGGCGTCCCTTTAATCCGCCGCAAGCGAACGCCTCGCAGCAGCTACAGCAGAGTGGCTTCGCCTGGGATCGCCACCGCCATTCTGACCGCAACGCTGCCCCCAGGTACTTTAACCACTCAAACGCCAGGGGAGGGCATAATCAGTGGCAACCACACGGACAGCCACGCCAACAGTTACACCAACAACCTACCAGGGACGGCCCCCTACCTCAGAGGGTTCGGTCTGAGGACCCGGAATTCAGCCACAAGGTCCGCATCGTCCACCGATTGATTAAGGCTGCGCACCATCTAAAGAACGTCTCTGGTCCAGACGCACCCCCAATGATCAGTAAGATCACTCTCAACCTGGCTACCTTGATCAAACCTGCCTCTCCCAACAGCGCCACCCAACTGTTGCTGGAGGGTAATGCAAAGAACTGGGAGTACACTGCTCTTATCATTCTGCAACAGCACTATGAAAACTCCATGACAGCCAGTGCTCACAAGCTGAACCAGTTCCCCAGCCGGGACTGGCACGGCCCTTTTGAGGTGGCCTCCACTTGGGCCAGCAAAAACCTGGGCCGCAGGCTGAGGCCTGAGACCCTCCAGGGCGCGGAGGCATTCCTGACAGCCAACCTCAATGAGCAGCAGCCCTCACAGCCCAGAGTCGCAGCAGGAGCACATAACAGCCCTCTTCCTACTGAGGCCCGCCCCCCTGCCACCATTCAAGCACAGGTCCAAACAGCCCCACCCATCCAGGCTGTGACTGCACCACCTGAAACCAACACCATGTCGGTCGCTACCATGACTGACCAGAGAGGTGGGGACTGGTCCCCCCTCCTCTCGAAGCCAGATGAAACAGGGGCCCCTCCCGCTCTCCCTTTTCCACCCCCCCTTTCCCCCTCTCCTCCTCCACCCTCTCCCTTCTCTCCCTCTTCTCCACTTACCTCCTCTCCTCCTCCTCCTCCTCCTCCTCTTCCCCCTCCATCCAGCTCTCCTCCTCTGCAGGCAGCAGCACCAGATCCCAGGCCTCAGAGGGACAACATCAGAGTGAGACAGCCCTCCGCAGTGACCGTGGGGGAGCAGAGCGCCATCTCTACTCCGGCCACATCAGAACAGGGCGTCGCACCAGCTCCTTTTCTGCCTCCTCTTTCTTCTTCCTCTCCTCTTCCTCCTACAGGCAATCCGTGTGTCTGCCTCGAGGAATTGAACCTCATCGACCTGTCTGGGGATGAGAGCAGACCCAGCACGCCATGCGTGACCCCCAATCCACGGCGTCACACCTTCCGACTTGGAGCCATGGGGGTCAGGACCTTACCTGATCGCGTTCTCCATCCCACTGGGCCACGGGTCGAGGACCAGGCCACAACGGCGCCACAGGCGCCTGCCACACCGCTCCCTGCGGACCCTCCACGGCCTGCTACTCGGAGCCAGGGCAGCTTCCATCGGCTCTTCTCCCGGTCTCCATCTGACACACTTACACGCAGACCTTTCAGACATCTTAACACTAGCAAAAAACTACAGGACTGGGGTCTAACTGTGAAAAAGACCAATCTGATAATAGGTGACTCTAACCTGTCCAGATTTACTCCGTTCCAGCATGATAACCTGCAGATTGACAGTTATCCAGGGGCGACCTTTCGCCACGCTGAGGCCATCCTCCACAAGGCCCTCAGAAACGCTGCGGTGGAGACTGTGATCCTTGCTTTTGGGATTAACAGCAGGAACCAGAAGGTCCACAGCACAACCATCCATCAGCTTCAGGGGGCTTTGAGGGTGGCGAAAAATAAATTTCCCCAGGCCACCATCTTGGTCCCTGTCCTGAACTTTTCCAGTTCTCTTCCCCTGAAAGAGAAATCAAACCTGAGGATCCTGAACGAGCACATCACCACAAACTGTGATCACATCCCTCCACTCCCCAACCAGGACTTTAAGACTGAGAGGGATGGAGTCCACTGGACTCACACTGCCTGCAGCATGCTCGATCACTGGTTGAAACAGGTAAACTGAGTGTCCCCGATAGCCTGTTTCATCAGGAGGGGTTTAAAAATGTCATGGTTTTAGTCCAAAACAGCAAACTGACAATCCCCAAGCTGACTCTGCTTAACAGAGGTTTGAATTTTATTCCCACCAGGGGCAGTAACAAAAATATCAAACAACAAACGACATTAGATTTACAAAATTACCACAGGAGACTAAAAATTATGGATCATTACAAAGACAAAGGAAGCTCAACCAAACAACCTTTTACTCCTGCATCCAATTGGACTCCCCCTGATGTTAATGTAACCTGCTCGTGTGGCTTCTATCTCATAAAGAGATCTGTACTGACCCCAAAATAATATCTACAAAGGTGAGTCTTGTACCAAAAATCTTAGACTTACAACATCCAGCTCAGATTCATCACAAGGTTACTCAGATTCACTTTCAACAATCTACTAGGTTGGGAAGGAGATTGACAGTAGCAGGCTCTGTAAGAATAAAAGACCCCTCCAATCCACACCACACACAGATTTATGAAACAGAAATTTAGCTTTATGGAAACATCTTGTTCAGCTCAGTAGGAATACCTTTAAAGCAAAATAGAGAACTCAAACATATCACAAAAATAATTTAAACAACCAAAATGAATGCAAAACAAACAATGAAATATTTCAATACCCCAAAAGAAATTAAGAAAAGGAAAAGAAATTGTGGTACCACTTCACTATTTACTGGTTTCCAACCTTCAGTTCCTTAAGACGTCAATTTTAGTCAGTTTCTCTCGTGTATCTTGGCCAAAGAACAAAAAACAACCTGAGTCTCAGGGGGAGAAAAGTAGCAAAATAATTAAAAAGGTGGCTCTTTGGTGAACTTTCTTTTGTTTTTTTGTTCCTACCGCCCTCCTGGTACGGCAAACATCCACAACAGCAATGGCGTCCTGGACCACGATGGGGCAGTTCCTCAATTGGCACAGACAGAATTGTCCCTCAAAAAAAAAAATAAATAAACAGTCTGCACACAAGTATGCAGAACCGTTAGACTTCCACACTTCTTAAATGTCTAAATAAATAAAATAGTATTTTAACTAGTTAACCCATACATGAATTAAATAATTCCCCTTTTTCTTCACATATGGAATGAAACATGTAATAAATTGAATTATCATGTGCATATCTAGCTTTAAACATGAACCAAAAGCTTCAACATGAAAAATCCACAGCAATTCGTAACACATTATACACTGAATGGCATTACTCTGCATCACTCGCAGTTGCAGCAATGCTACTATATGCACTGTGCAGAGCCACTTTGGCGGCCGCGGACTGAATTAGCAGGCCGGAAAGGAAAAAAAGTGCTAAACATTCATGACATCATCACAATACTCAATACAAATAGGTCTCAAGCATCATTGAACACCATTAATCTACTATTCTGACTGGTTTTTTATTTTCCAACGCATTGAACCGCAACTATAGTGCTAATTGAGCTAAGCTAACTCACCAGAATAGTTCGAAAAGTCTGAGGAGACACTCCGACAAAGGCTCTCTTACAGCCCACTCCGACTCCTTCGAGGTAGGTACTGGGTTATGGTTCACCATTAACAGCAGCTCTTTCCAAATGCCTACGCAAAACTCTTTTTTCCTCTGCTAATTAGAAAGCCGCGTGCTTCACGGCAGCATGGAGTTTCTCCTGCCTTCTCCTTTTTCTCCCGGTCTTTCCTCTGTCCCACACCTTTGCTCTCACGAGAGCTGCAGGTGATATGTTCAGGACAAGCCCGAAATTTAAATTATCGGACGATGCTACGATGCATTCAATGAACCCGATATTTCTGAGTGCTAGAAATATAATCAGGGTTACATTAATTTGCCCCAAAATCTCAAACACCTGATCCAATTGGACCTCACCTACTTTCAAAATCATTTCAAACCCCCTCGAATTAGGCTAAATTTAACCCCTGAAGAAAACACGGCCCTCCTAGAACTTAAACAGAATAAAAATATTATCATTAAACCAGCCGACAAAGGCAGTGTAGTGGTGGTGATGGACATGGGGCAGTATTTGTGGGAAGGATTCAAACAATTGAGAAATACTATTCCAAATTAAAGAAACCAATTTACTTAGATACATTAACCCAAATTGTCCCCATTTTCCAAAAACTATATGAGAAAAAATGTATTAATGCTAAACAAAGAAATTACCTGATTGGAGACTCTGAGCCCAGACCCAGACAGTTCTACTTACTGCCCAAAATCCACAAAGAGCCAGCTAATTGGAGCAAACCATTCCAAATTCCCCCCGGGCGTCCTATCGTGTCTGACTGCAGCAGTGAGACCTATAGGTCAGCCGAATTCATAGACTACTATTTGAACCCATTGACCACCAAACATTCAAGTTATATTAAAGATACATACGACTTCATAGATAAAGTTAAAAAGATTAATATCCCCACCAATTCGATACTGTTCACAATTGATGTGGACAGCTTAGATACTAATATTGACATCCAAGAAGGCATACAATCAATTCGGAATATATTCTTCAAATTTCATGACAAAAAAAGACCAGACAAAGAACTATTACAATTATTAGAGATTAATTTGACCAGAAACGATTTTGAATTTGACGGACAATACTTCCTACAAATAAAAGGCACAGCCATGGGCAAGAAATTTGCCCCTGCATATGCAGATATTTTTATGGCTGAATGGGAGACTGCTGCACTGGAGAAATGTGACAAGAAGCCCCTTCATTACTACAGGTACCTTGATGACATCTGGGGCATCTGGACCCATTCGCAGGATGATTTTCACACATTTTTAGAAATTTTAAATAACCACAATCCCTCAATCAAACTAAAATCCACAACAGATAACAATTCGATCAACATTTTAGACACAACAACATTCAAAGGACCAAATTTTAATCACAACAACCAATTGGATATTAAAGTGTACTTTAAAGACACAGACACACATGCACTACTACACAAAACTAGCTTTCATCCAAAACACACATTTGCAGGACTCATCAAATCACAATTATTAAGATTTCATAGAATTTGTACACAAAGAGGATTTCAAACATGCCACTAGGGTGCTGTTTGGTGCTTTGTCCACAAGAGGGTACTCTAGGACCTTTCTTAGATCTAGCTTCAGGACATTTCTCCAGTCTAATCCCATCCAAGTCTCAACTGCTCTCCCCTTCATCACCACCTACTCACCGTCCACTGTAACCCTGGTGGGAAAAATTAAACACAATTTCAAAACACTTATGATGGATAATCAACCTGAAAATGATTATAGGATAATTGCTGCTTTTAGAAAAAATAAAAACATTAAGGATTACCTGGTAAGAGCAAAGGTCAAGCCTCGGGAGGAACACAAGCTGGCTTCCCGAGACAGCTACTTCAGCCAGCAAACCTGGTTTCAGAATCCCCAGACCAAGAGGGTTTTTAAGGTTTCCCCACGGGGCAGTGTGAGTTCCAAGAACTGTTTATGTGATGGTTTGCAAAATGTGTGGTTTGAAATATGTTGGTGAAACGGGAAGGACCGTTCATTTGAGATTTCAGGGCCATCAAGATCAAGGATGCATCAAGACCTGTTTGATGTTTGCATGCAGCAGAGGGTGCTCTTTGGCTGCATGAGTGTGTGTGGGTGTGTGTGGGGGGGCGGTGCGGGCCTGGGTTTTGGTGGGGGCTGGATGGAGTGTGCATTGACCCCGTCTCCGTCATGGATGGTGGGGTCCAAACATTTTAATGTTCTAACTCTCAAACCTACTCTTCAGCCTAATCCTAATGCATAATAGAACCCTATTTATAACTCTTTAAAACCCAATAACTTTTATGTGGCTATAATTAAACCTATGTGATATATTATGTATAGTGCTATAAGAATAAATATGATATAATAAAGTATAATACAGTATAATACAATTAAGATATATTGTGTGTTCACACACTAAGTTGGGGATGTGTGGAACATTTTGATGCTTTAACCTTAGTGACCCCCTTATTATCATAACCCTATGGAAAATAGCCCTAATGTATGTATAACCCCCTAAATAACTTTTATAATTCTATAATCCCTATTGTGTGAAACTAAACTAATACTATGATGGATGATATATACTATTATGAGAATATATAAAATTACCCTATAACCCTATTCAATTATAACACCAATCTATGTGGCCCTGGATATTTATATACATGTATATCCATAATGGAAGGTGGGGTCCAAACATTTTTGATGTTCTAATCTCTACAGAATGTGCATACAGAAGGACGATTTCAAACAGGCCACCAAAGTGTTCTCCTCTACTTTGTCCAACAGAGGGTACTCCAGGACCTTTATTAGGAATGTCTTCAATACCTTTTTCTTGTCAAATCTCATCCAAGCCTCTACTGCTTTCCCCTTTGTCACCACCTGCTCACCATCTACAGTGAAAAAGGCTAATTTTCAAACAATTATGAGAGAAAACCAACCGCAAAACAACTTCAGAATAATCACAACTTTAAAAAAAAAATTTGAGATCACCTACTCAGGTCAAGGGTCAAACCTCAGGAAGAAACAAAATCCTGACCCTGAAAGTAATTATTTTATACAACAGAATGGGATACACAGCTCACACATACACACAAAGTATTTAAAATAACCACACTGGAAATTTCTTCTTTTTAAAATTCTGTATCTGTAATTATTTGCTAAAATGTTTAGCATATTCAAACCCAAGTCTTTTTTTCTGAAATAAATCATTAAGAACAGATTTCAGGGTGAGGTGACTGATTAATTACAAACTGAGTATGTGTGATTACATTATAAATTGAAGGTGCAATAAACTATGGTCTATCATTAGATTCAATTAATCGTTATCTGAAAAACTGATATTTCAGTAAATTTACCAAATGAAAAAAATACACCATTCTTCTAGATATACAGTATATATACGCTATAAATAAAAACGGTAGAACCTTTATTTTAGTTTAAGGAATATATACATTATACTGTTAGTGTTACTGCTGAATTTTTTTCTTCTTTCAAGTAAAAAATGTTCATATCTTTTCAAAGGCAAGCAGTAAGACCTCTAGAGAGCACAGAAAAAGAAATGCACCCTACTTTATTCTGCACATACAATAAACTAAGGCAGAAGAAATTTAGTACCTCTTATCTCTAACACAAGGCACCACCATAATGCTTTAAAGCCTGACTGATTAATGGGCCATGCAAAATGAGGTGCATATATAAAAATCCGCACCGGACAACTTTATTGATTATTTGTCTACATGGTATGCCTCTGTACAGTTTGAAAATAATATGCCCTCAACTTTGTTGAGATTGAGGTTCTTTGCTATTACAGCGTGCTTGCCTTACACAAGAAATATATCTGTAGTAGTGCCAGACTACGTGTCTTTTCTATTACTGGCATCCAAATTGTTTCCTAGCGAGCTATTATTATAAGATTGTATGTGAGCCATATTTAAAATTTGTTTTTATAAGAAGCAAGCATCTTTTTAAGAGAATGTCTTTTCAACAAAAATACAACTATGTCGATGGAGTAAACCTGGGCAATGTTATTCAAGAACCATGTCTACAGGTTTTGCATTTTTTTTATTCATGACTGGTCTTTTGCATCCTGATATTAATCACTTAAAATTAATTTGAAGAGTAGCATATAATCAATAAATAAATTTGATGTAATCAAATATGTGTATACTATACTACAGATGTTTAAAATGACTATTAAATCAACTTAAAATTAAATTTACTTGTGGATATTTAAAACATAAAGAAGCCAATAACGCATTGTAATACTTCAATTACATGTTTGTATTGAATATTGTTGAATAACAAACCCTAACCTAAAACTACAAGTGAAAATACACGACTTCATTTGAGTAATTTCTTATTGTTCCCTGAATGTTTAAGTAGGTTGGTTGGAAACCTGTGACATACCTAACAATGGTAATAACCTTATAGTACCTCCCCCCCAAAAACTATTAAATTATTATACACCTATATATTGTAGTGAATTTTTTTTTTTTAAATTTATTTATACCATGACAGCAAATTCACAAGGAATATTATTATTAGGATTATTACTATTAATATCATCACTAACTAGACAAAATATATTGTTTATGCTGTATTTCACTCTACTAACGGGATTATACAAAATAACATTGATTTAAAAAGTAAATAAAGGTGAAAAAGTGGTAATATCGAGCCCATTTTACTTAAGCTATATTTACTTTGAAGTGCATGCACATCAAAAATCTGTAAACAGCTGTTCAAAATATGTAAAAAGCATCAGTTCAGTGACATTACATTTTAGATCCAAAAGACGAAAACAGTGTCACTACACTTGATCTAATTTCCATTGGTCAATACAACATAGCTGTTCCATTTTAGAAATTCACAAGAGGCTACATTCAAAGCTCATATATCATTTTCATTTAAAAAAAAAAAGTGCACTCAGAATTTACCAGTAAGGTTCAGCACAATTGTATTACCTAATGCATGGTTTATTATAATGCTGGATGATCATCGGTTTTACCTTTAAAATCTAATAATCTCTACACTGGTACAATATGAAAAATTTCCAAAGGGAATAAAATCTTTCCCAATGATTTTTAAGGATATTTGTGACTGATATAAATGGCATGCAGTTGTGTAGAGCAGTGGAGGTAAGGAAGAAGCAAGCTTACAAGCAGAACATGCAAGTAAAATAAAACAATTTCATGATATATTTTATTTTAAAAAACACTAAGGTTGCAGAAGATCCAAATATAGAGACTTTACAGAGAATTTACAGAAACGCAAAGGCTGGCACTTGTACAACAATAACAAAAACTGACATTATTTACAGAGAAAGACCCAAATTTAATGCTTTTAATCAGCATACAATTCTCAGCTGGGTTAGACTGTCATGGTCTGGATTTTGTACCATGGTCTCTTTTTTTTGTTTTGTACTTTGTTTCTATACTTTAGTGTTATCTTTTGGATATTTGTGTTTTGTATTATAATTTACATTTTATCAGAGATTTATATATTCTTTATCTCAACCTTAACTGACTTTACCTTCTATTTCTTTTTTAACAGTACTGCTCTTGTATATTATTTTGTGTTTTTCTCAGTGTCTGCTTTAAAAAACAAGAAGGCATATTAATAAGTAAGTTCTGTATATCCAAGGTATCTCTGGGTGATCTATCTTAAATAACCTTAACAATGGAGATTTTGCTAAGTGTTACTAAGATTCTGGTCATCAGCCTATTAGGCAAGCCAGGACTTCTGAATCTGGACTTACATACTTCATGTAAAACAGGTGGAGTTGGTATCAGTTGACCAACAAGAATCTTCAACAACGGCAGTGGCTCAGGCTAAGCAGGGACAGTGGTTGAATTGGGAAGGTGTAGAGAAGACAAATCTTAATTGGAAAGAGCTGTAGAGTATGGAGGAAATGAGTATTAGAACTTTGCTAGGGGCAGCATATGACGTATTGCCAACTCACCAGAACCAAAAACTATGGGTAAATGGAGACCCATTATATTTGGTATGTTCAGGTACTGCAACTCTAAGGCTGTAACGATCCTTGTTGTTTTTGTAATTTTCTGGTTTAGTTCTGTATTCTGCTTTTCTATTAAATTTAGTTTCCTGTTAGTTTTTACTTGTCATTTCCTGTTTCCCTCAGTTCCTAGTTAGTCTCCAGTTCCACCCCCATCTCCCTTGCTAATTTTCCTCAGGTGTAATTTATCAGTAATTATCCTCTCTACAGTATTTAGTCTCCTGTTTTCTTCTGTCTTTGTCAGATCCTCGCCGTTACCCCCGCCGTCATTCTCGTAGTCCTCATTCCCATGGATTTTCTTCTGAGTTTTGCATAGTTTAGTTTGTTAGTTCTCCTGGGCATGTTCTTGTTCTTTAGTTTCTATTTTTTTCCAGCATTGCTGTGATTTTTATTTTCTGCAATAAACCCTTTGAGTTTATCTCTGGCTCCTGTCCATGTCTGTATTTGTGTCCTATTCCTTCGCCTCCACTGCCCCCAAAAGCATGACAAAGGCATATTTTGTCAGGTTGTAAGGTTAGTTTGTCACAAGGCCGGTATACGTGGCCAAATATTAAGAAGCTTAATTGCAGGTATTGAAGAGAAATGAAGGCAGGTGAATTTAGGAGGGTCTAAGGTGAAGAGAGTGGAAATTCCGTTTGTTAAAGAGGGGGAGAAAGTTAATAAGACAATAAGGAAGCAAGGCAGCTTAGAGGATGCTTGTGATTGGGAGATGCAGGTAGATTTAGGAGGAAAGCTTGTTGTTCCCCAGGAAAAAGCCTCTACAAATCTAAGGCCTGATATAGTCTTGTGGTCTAGGTGATCATTTCAGGTGAGTTGGCCTGTACAGCCTTGTATTTACTGGCATTTTTTTGTGACTGTTGGACTGTTTAGGTGAGTTTTTCTTCTGAATTTGCTAGTGTGTCTTGTACTGCCTCCACCTCTGGCACCTTCATTACTTTCATTACCCCCTACCCAAATCAGGGTTTTATTCCCATTCCTACTTATCTTTACCTCTTCTATTTCTACCTCCTACCTGAACCAGGGTTTGTATCCCCACCCCGCTATGACTAACGTATAGTTGGTGAGAGGCTGAGATATCTGATATTAATGCTGCTTGTGGAAAAAAAGCTAGTTGTTGTGATGCTGTTGTGGTGTGAGGAGCAGTGATGGTTGGCATGAGGGGAGTGACTATGGGATGCCAGTGATCACTGTCTAGCCTCGTGGAGGTGTCATGGGCTCAACTACACAAAACACTAATGAAAGGAAATTCCCACCAGATGACCCCAATGACATGTTGGTCAGCACTGCTCACTGGTCTATATAGGGATTATAGGGAATTATTCAGTGAGTTTGGTCCATTTTATTTTTCAGCTAAAGTTTCTTGTGTTCACTTTGAATACAATTACATCCAAATGTAAAGCAACACTATATCGAATGTCAAAGCAGGAAGAAAAGATGACAAAAAAATAATAAAAATAAATAAATAATGGCCACAAGCAACAATGTTGATGCAAAATTAGAATAGAATAGAAAAATACTTTATTCAATCCCCTGGCAGAAATTCAAAATTAGTCAACCAGCTCAAAATTGAAAAAAAAAAAAGTATTTACGTATAATGATTGTATATTAGAACAATAAAAACATACAAATATATAATAAAAATGATAAAATAAATGAATAAATTTCAGAAATACATGTCAGCAGTTACTGTTAAAAAGCCTTATGGCTGTGGGGACAAAGAACCTCCTGAATCTTTCAGTCCTGCAGCGCAGTGAGATGAGTCTCTCACTACAGCTGCTCCTCTGTCCTGCCAGGATGTTGTGGAGAGGATTAATTATTGTTCTCCAAAACAGAATATGATTTTCTTCCTCATCCATTGCTCCACCACAGCACTGAGAGGGTCTAGCTTTCTGCCTACTGCAGAACAGGCCTTTTTCACCAGTTTGTCCAGGTGTCTACAGTTTTTGTCTGTAGACATTGTTTGCATAACAATGAGAAATTTTCTCATCTCAGTCCTGTAATCACACACAAACCGTTTTTGTTCAAAACGGTTTAATTAAAACATCGTACCTATTGCATATGGCAGGATAGGAAGGGAAGTGTTTTATACCTTAACCTCAAGTTACAAATAAGTTGAAAATATCTGATTTCCATTAAATTTCTTTCCACAGTCGCCTCATGCAAGTTCAGGACAGAAGATTGGACCAAAGAGAAGTTTTGATGCAATGCACTGGTTTCCTTAGCTAGGAAATTGTTATTGAACTGACTCTTTGTGTATGAATTGGACAAATTTTTTATTTAATTAATTGAATGATTTATGATTACAATGAATTGAATTCCAATTAGCTTTAATTGGACTATATTATTGAAATGCCTTGAGATGACATTTGTTGTAATTTGGCATTATATGAATAAAACTGAATTGAACTGAACTAAATTAAATAAACTGCGTTATATCGTTATAACGAGCTTCAATTAACTTAAGTCTTATAATCCTGACGGTATCTTGCTTGTTCAATTAAATGTCTGCAGTCTGTAGATTATGATACACCAAATTTTACACCATTTTACAATTCATTGGGCACATAATGTATCACACAAACAGCTTTTACAGTTGGCAGTCACTGACAAAATATTGTAGACCCAAACTGCCAGCAAATCAGACACACACACACACACACTGCTCCAATGCAGATCTACGCAATGCGGAACCAGAACCAAACACACAATTAAGAATATTGAATTAATTTTCCATTAGACAATTTTCAAGGTCAGAAAACAGCTCACAAACTTTTATTTTGATGTGGTCTATGCCTTTAAGTAGCAGTTAGGTTAATGTTTCAGTTTTCGAAGGACCATACTACAAAATTCTATCAGATGTACTGTAATGTGGCCTTAGTTCTGTTTTTTGTTTTTGTTTTAGAGTTTAACTTTTTCAAGATGTTTTTTTTTAATATTAATATCTTATATTACTGTTGTGTTGCTGCTTATTTTTTTTTACCAAGGTGATTCTGTGTGTTAATATTTGTATGTAAAGCACTATGCACCTTGTTTTTAAAATGTACAATATGAATGGAAAATTACTATCAAAAAGGCAAAAGCTTATCTAAAACACCCCTCAAAAGCCTATTAAAATTAAACAATATGATATAATACTTTGATATAAAATGATGTGCTACGCTAATACACAAATAACACTATATACACGCAAACATCCATATTGTATTTTTCCTGTCAAATCAAATTAATGTGCTTTTAAAAAGGGGGCAACTGTCAAGCCTGGCAACGCAGCACGCTTTAGGCATTGTTTACAACTTGACCACAGTTCACGCCTGTAAGTTACTGGAGTGACGTGCACAGGGCACAAAGCTTACATTTAATAACATGTAAGCTAACATTCATGTGATGACATTTTACATATAGATAGAAAGCCATAGTTAGCATTTGTCTGAAATCACCTGACACAATATAATTCTGAAACTCCGAAAATGAGAAACTTGAGTGTAATAAACTAGTTAGAGAGCTACTTAAATTAATCTACAGCTACTTTTCACACAGCACTCTGGTGCAATTATTATTATTTTTTGTGCATGCGCCGACTTGGATGTCAGGCAGACAGAAAATTAAATGGTATAGTCCGCTTCAGGGGTGTCTGACATTTTATTAGAAGCATCTTCCTGGCATGACTATGGAATATACTATGTATTGTAATATTTATGATTACGAATAAGAAAGATAAATGTTTCAACCCCCCCCAAACTGTTATTTGTACTTCTTTTAGGGGGGATGAAGTCATAGTTGGGGGGGTCAATTTGCGTGTATAGGTACTCCGGCTTCCTCCCACCCCCCAAAAACAAGCACGTTAGGTTAATTAGTGACGCCAAATTTTCCATAGGTGTGAGCACCCAGCCACTGGGGAGCACGAGTCAGTGTATTTCTAGCGCCGGTCCCAAGCCTGGATAAATGGTGAGGGTTTTATCAGGAAGGGCATCTGGCGTAAAACGTGCCAAATCGATGATGCAAGGTTTTCTTGCCGTGGCGACCCCTTATGAAAGAATAAGAAGATATTGCATATTTAAGTCATATTGACCTAATAAATTATAGTCTACCACAAATTGTTTGTCTTTCCGCTTTTGTTACAGGGAGCCATGTCCTTAATTGTATGTACTGGGACTTAGAAGAATCGTTGAATTTATGTGCAGTATTGACCGCCATTTTAATTTGTACTTTTTCTTTATCTACTTTGTCTCTTGTTGCTTAATTCTTTCTGTTAAGAAATGGAGAGAAGTCGATAGAATTTCATTAATAAAAACAATGAAACATGCAAATCTAAAACTGAAATTGCAGTAAATATGCATCGTAAATGGGAAGTGCAAATAACACTTTTTCTAAAAACATGCTTGGCTTTTCTGCAGGGTTTTATTTTTTTCTGAATCATTTAATAGGATGCATTTGATTGCCAAGGTTTCCTGTATGTAGTTAGAATATGTAACTGGTCATCTGAGAGTGTGACATATTGGTCAATAGTACTCCCTAGAACCCAGTCAAAGAGACTGCAATTAAATTAGAGACATCTGGAAGGTCTTATGGTTCTACTATGATCCTTCTGATGATCCATTTGCCACTGAGCTTCAGTGATATCTGAAAAAACTAAGGAGCCAACTGAATATATAAACATACAGCACATCACACTTTTGTGGTTGTTATGGTGTGCAGTCATGTACAGGCTGGATAAACATATAAGTCAAGCAATCTCAGCTTGTCAGCTCACTTATTTGTTAAACAGAAACGTTTTGCAGAATAAATTCAAAAGATCATTAGAACCTTTAGTATACGCTATATATAAATGAATAATACTGTCTTTGCACAAACACACTTACACACGTATACATATGTATTTATATGTCTGTGCATGTGACGCTGTGTTTGTTGTTTGTCAGAGTCTGGTGCTGTCCCTTTAAGCAGTCAGTACAAGCTGTGATTGGACAGATGAGTGAGTGTGATTCAGTCTATACTGCCGTGGTGCTCAACAGCAGCAGGTAGCTCGAGCTCTGAGGTTCCAGTAGAGTAACACTGAGTAGCAGGTAGTGGTAATTACACACTGTCCTACATTAACAGATAGTTATACTCCTACATTTTGACTAAAAACAGCATGAGTATAGTGTCTGAGCCTTTGGTTGGGAGCAGTAGGTCCTTGTCTACTGCCAAGAGACACAAGAGTGTCCGTAAGAACTCTAGGAGGATTTATTCATCCTACCAGGACCACCAGCAGGGGTGAGTGGTGCTCAGGGTCTTTTCATTTGATCAATCTTATATTTCTAAGGGCATCTGGAAGTCTTTGTGACTGTAGCTCTTTCTGTCTTACTCTTTCTGGCTGTCATCTGTCTGAGCCTTAGTAGGCATCCTGTAGATTATACAATTACTAATTTACAAAATCTAATCAGTTACAATAATCAGGGAAAAATGCAGGGAGTTTCCTGTGTGATGTTTGGTCAGCATTTCCATGTTGGAACATTGTGTGTGGTTTGGACTTGTCAAGAATTAGACTGAGATTATTCATCACAAGTGTTTTGAGTCTGGCACAAGAGACTTGTATAGTCTATTTGTATTTAGTATGTATATTTATAGAAATTGGTGTTATGTGGCATACATATTAACAATTAGACTTCTGAATTGCTTCATTTTTTTATTTTCAGTAAGTTATGTCATGCCACTGCATTTTTTTCTGTAGCTCTTCAGAGGAAGAAAGTAAAGATGATGAACGGGTGGACAGCAACGACCCAGAGGAAATGTTCCAGAACATTCAGTACCAAAAGGAGATCATCGCTAACATTCGGACTAGACCCTGGCCAATGAGACGCAAGCTCAAAGTGCTAAAGTATCCTTGTCATTAATTGTAACCTCTTGCTTTTGTACTTTATTTTCTCTCAAACATACACTCACACACATGCAAACTGTTTATCTGAGAGTGAACCTAATTTGAAACTGAATATTTCTCTTCTGCCAAATCTTCAGCAGCTCACCCACCAACTGTTTTGCTGTGGAATTTAAATACATCCAAATAAGATGAAAAATAAAAAAAAATGAAAATTAAACTAAATGAATAGAAACCTAATACTAATAAAAAATAAATACTGTTTTGTGGTTTAAGACTATCATGAAAATATTTTGCCCCTTTTTTTCTCTACATCGTTAGTTTTGTCAATATATCGTTTTATATTTTAAACCAAACATCTATGACTTATTACACAGTATTTGCACACATCAGCCCTGTATTTGTTTCGTGACTGAATCCTTTTAGTCACTGTACCCGGTGTAGGTCTCCAGTATTTTGTCATTACCATAACCTGATATCTAATCATTGTGGAGGTGTAATATGGAGGAATACTAAACTAAAACTAAGGACTAAATTAAATTAAATCAAATTTTAAAAGAACTTTATTTATCGCAAAAGGAAATGATTTAAAGATGGACTTTTCAGATTATATTTCTGTTTATATACCAGAAGTGAAACACAATCTGTTCTGCAGCCTGTAAAGACAGTTGGGTTTATTAATGTAATATTCTGCATTTGTTTTATTATATATATATTTGTATATTAAACTGAATTTGTATAATCTATATATTTATAAATACACTTAGATTTTAAGTGTTACATAAACATATGCCAGACTATATATACATGTGTTTTTTTTTATTAAAAATACCTGGACCTTTGACTATATGTATTTTGATCAGCAGATAAAGAACAAGCTCAGCCAGAAAGCTTCAGTAGATAGAAAGCTTCTACAGAGAGATGTGCTGAGCATGTGCCATGGGTAACAGGTTTTATATGGGCAGTTTGTTATTACTGCAGAGGTTTTATTACCATCATCAGGGATGGGTTGCAAGTCTGCGATTTTACACCAAGGCTGAATATGTGGAATTACTCCTGCTGCAACCATAGACTGCATTTTACATAGATAATTAGTTGTTTTCAATATTAAATATGTAACAAATTAGTATTGTTTAACATTTTCCTTGTAGTATTCTTTTCAAATACTACAATTTCAAAGGCTATGGTGGATTTTTTTTCAGGGTTTAGAGTGTGAAAAATGTATGATAGTGTCTACTTTGTTGTTAAAACAAGACCAATAGCCTTGAAATGTTTAACTCGTTTTCCTATCTTGTGGTCTGTAAATCTGAAAATCTATTCAACATGGATCAAGTTTGAATTTGAATTTTGAAAATGTTAAGCTATTTATCCTGACATATACTATGAATTCTGCTAAGATGGCCCAAATACAGTATGACGCCGTATTAACTAGTACACATTGTAGACTGCACAAAACAAGTGTGACCTTATTTTCTAATTTCAGAAACAAACAACACGTTTCTCAAAACAACATCCACTTTATGATTTGAAAATTTGTGATTTATCTTCTCAAACCCCAGCTGATCGAGGCGGATGGCCACCCTTCCTGAGTCTGGTTCTGCCAGAGGTTTCTTCCTGTTAAAAGGGAGTCGTTCCTTTCCACAGTCGCCTCAGGCTCAGGACGGGAGATTGGACTGAAGACAAGTTTCATGCAATCTGTTGCTTTCCTTAGCTAGGACATTGATTTTGAATTGGCTCTACATGAATGAATTGGACTATTTTGAAATGAATTAATTGGATTCCATTGGATTATGACTGCAATGAATTTAATTCCAATTGGCTTGAATTGGACTATATTATTTAAGTGCCTTGAGATGACATTTGTTGTAATTTGGCGCTATATAAATAAAACTGAACTCAATTGAAAAATGATCAGATGAATTTATCAATATTCATTCATATGATACTATTTTTCAAGCAAGTGCAATTTAGAGTGCTTTACAAAGCAACAAAAACACAAGCTATCAGTGGAACTAAATATAAATGATTTAAAAGAATGACCATAGTGATGAAAAATTAACAGTAAATAAAAGTAAAAAATAATAAAACCCTCAATAAAATAAAAAAGACAAAAGAATGTGTTAAAAAATGTCAAACACCAAAAATGACATTTAAAAAATTTTCAGGGAATTTAAAAAAAGGCTCTTTCGAAAAAGGTTAATTTTAAGACCACTTCTGTCGGCAGTTTTTTCCCGAACTATTCACTGTTTCCACAGAAGAGAATACTAATACCTGATAGTTTGGAAATGATTGAAATCACAAGTGAGCCTGCAGCCAAAGAGCAAAGAGTTATTGTAGGGTTGTAGGGAACTATAAGATCTTTAATATGAGATTGACCAGCGACACTTAAAGTTTTACATGTGCTAAGGAGGATTTTAGATTGTATTCTAACTTTACAGATATCCAAAATATGGAGAGGGCAAAACAGGGAAAATGGGATCTATCCTAGAGGTACCAGTCAGTACCTTTGTCATAGTGCTTTAGATCAGCTGAAAGATTTCCAGAAAAAATGGCATTGCAGTCGTCGAGCCTGCATTAGGTTCATGCATTGACCAGTTTTTTAGCGGAAAGAATGCTCCAAATTTTGGAACTATTTATTAAACGAAATAGGGTCACTTCAGAGACTTGTCTAATATGTGAGTCAAAAGACAGATCCCCGGAAAGAAATTACTGAAAAGTCCCTTACAATAGATCTGGAGGTCAATGCAATTCCATCCATAATAACTTTGACTGTCAGTCTCCTAGGTTTTTAGAGCCAAAAGAAGCCCAACTGTCTTCAGTTTTGCCTAGGTTCAAGATTAGAAAATTATAGGTCATCCAAGCTCTTATGTCTCCAAGATTTGCCAGATGTAGCATGACTGATAAATTTAGTCAGGCAGCACAGATATATAGAGCTGGATGTCATCAGCGTAAAAAAAGGAAATATTTGTCATGTTACCTTATTATATTGCTCAAAGGAAGAATGTATAGAGTGAACAGTTCTTAGTTCAGATTCCCATGGAACACCATAATTAACTTTGGCAAGTGAAGAGAACATGTAATTTACATATGCAATTTGAGATCTATTACATAAAAATTACTTCAACAAGTCCAAAGCATTATCTTTGATTCCAATGACATGTAAAAGTCTTGGTAATGACTTGTTGTGACCAGTGGTCTTAACTCCAGCACTGAGGTAGACCCATTGTCATAGGCAACACTGTCAGAGGGCATTAATAACATGGTAGTATAGTGAACAGTAACAACATTACGACGCTCGTGATGGGGCTTATCAAAGGTTTACGGGTCATTCCAGCTTTCCATCTGTCCATTTTCATCTTCTTATCCAAGGGTTGCAGAGGCAACAGATCCAGGAGAGAAACCCAAACGTCCCTCTCTCCAGCAACACTCTCAAGCTCCTCCTGGGGGATCCTGAGGTGTTAACAGGCCAGAAAGGACATATAATCCCATCAGCGAGTCCGTGGTCTACCACTGAGCTTACTCCCAGTAGTACATGCCTGGAAAACCTCTAAAGGGAGTCGACCAGGAGGTATCCTAAATAGATGCCCTAACTCAGCTGATTCCTTTTGATGCAGAGGAGCAGCGGCTGTACGGCTGACCAAGCTCCTCACCCTAGCTTCAAGGCTAAGCCCAGACATTTATTTCTGCAATCTTGTTCTTCTGGTCACTATGCAGATCTCGTGACCATAGACTGGAACAAAGATGGACCAGAGCAGCGCCCTCATTACTGCTGATGAAACCCAAATCCACCTTTCGCTCCAACTTGGCATCCCTCGTGAACATGATACCCAAATACTTAAACTCCTCTGCCTGGGGCAAGGACTCATTCTCATACCGTAGAGAGCATTCCACCTTTTTTCTGGTTGAGAACTATGGCCTCAGATTTGGAAGATCTGACCTTCATCCCGGCCGCTTCATTAATGCCAATTTCTGAATTGGGTTAGGGTCAACATACTTTGAATCAACATACTTTTTTAAGTGTTCAGGTAAAAAAGAAAAATATGTCTTTGCTATTTCTGCAAAAAAATTTAAGAAAATGTAAAGAATAATTTTGGTATCTGATCATATGATCAGATTACCTGTACAGAAACTTTGTGGTAGGATTTCTGCACTGCCAAACCTGGAATGTTCCTGAGTAGAATCGCCAGAATTGAGAGCTGTGTTGTTGGGGGCTTTAGCCCCTGGTAGGGTCTCCCATAGCAAATTGGTCTCAGGGGAGGGGTCAGCCTAAATGCGCTTCAAAGACCTCAATGGAGCAGCAACAAAGGAATTTAGTTAGTTTAATTTAGTTGAGGCTGAGTGCAATGGGAGCTGGGCAACAGGCGAAGGTAGGGACCTGGGTGTGTCCATCCCTGGCGATGCAACCTGGCTCTAGGGATGTGGAATGTCAACTCGATGGGGGGGTAGAGCCTGAGCTGGTGTGTGAGGTGAAGCAGTACCAACTACATATAGTTGGACCGACCTCCACACACAGCATTGGCTCTGGAACCAAACTCCTGAGGAAGGACTTAACTCTGTCATACTCTGGAGTTGTCCATGGAGAGCGGCGTCAGGCGGGTGTAGGGATACTAACAAGTCCTTGTCTAAACATCTCTGCATTAGAGTTGTCCCTGGTGAGCGAGAGGATCCCCTCACTGCAGCTGCAAGTCACAGTAGGAAGGATTCTGATAGTTTTTCGTCCAAATGCACTAAACAGCAGTTCATATTTCTCAGCCTTCTTGGAGTCTCTGGGTGGCGTCCTGGAGTGGGTTCCACCTGGGGATTCCATTGTTTTTCTGGGGGACTTCAATGCCCATGTTGGCATGATGGAGTGACCGGGAGAGGCGTGATTGGGAGGAACGGCCTTCCTGATATGAATCCAAGTGGTGTCTTGTTTTTGGACTACTGTGCTAGACATGGATTGTCCATCACAAACACCATGTTTGAGCATAAGGTGTCTCATAATTGTACTTGGTGTCACGGTGAAAGCCAGGATGACTCACAAATTGGACTCAAGAGCAGACGCGACTCATGGAGATTTGAGTAGAGACAAGGTTTATTAAAAGGTTGGTGTAGCGATGAGCGAATCGGGGTGAACAAGTAACTCTGAGAGGAGAGGGAGATGGTTAGCGGGAGTCGGAGAGAGGGTAATTTGTCCTAGAGAAGATGAGTATTTTTCCTTACTGAGAAGAAGAGGGTTTCCAGAGTGTAGGGGAGGATGTTGGCTGTGGTAAAGAGAGTTCTGAGTAAACGTTGGGGGGAGCAGGCAAGTGGTGAACAGGGCAGGTGTCTCGGAATCCACAGTGGAGAACTAAATCCTTTAGCTTGGAAATACAGAGTGCAACAAGCACCGGAGGAACAGACACTGGAGGCAAAAGACAACAACGTAAGAACATAGAGCATTTCATAAGGAAATGAGTGCAGAAGTCACCCGAATTACCACTGTCGTAGTGAATATAATCTGGCGAAGAGTGGTTGCTCTTGCAGAGCCTTATGAAGGCGTCTTCATGAACGCAGATGGAAAGTAGGTGCGAGTGCAGGAGCTGAACCAAGCCTCTTCAATGTTGCGTGGATGTCTGGGTCAATGAATGTCCATGGAGTGGCAGGCTGGGGTGGTGGTTTGCCATTTTTAAGAAAGGGGACCTGAGACTGTGTTCCAACTACAGGGGGATTACACTACTCAGCCTCCCCTGGAAAGTTTCTTCCAGGGTCTTGGAGAGGAGGCTCTGATTGACTGTCGCACCTTGGGTTCAGGAGGAGCAGTGTGGCTTTCGCCCAGGTTGTGGAACAGTGGACCAGTTCTTGACCCTGACAGAGGTACTGAGGGGATCATGGCAGTTTAACCATCCAGTCTACATTTGTTTTGTAGACTTGGAAAAGGTTTATGACTGTGCTCCCCAAGGGATTCTGTGGATAGTGTTGAGTGAGTATTGGATACCAGAGTTGCTTTTATGAGGTATGTGGCCCCTGTCTGTCCTGGGTATGCTCCTGATGAGGTGGCGGATGTTCCCCTGAGAGATCTCCTACCAAGCTTGGATTAAAGCACCAGTCAACTCCTGGACAGTCGTGATGTAGGTGTATGGCAGTGTTTCTCAATTCGGGTCCTCATGACCCACTGCCCTGCATGTTTTCGATGTTTCCCTCCTCCACCACACCTGATTCAAATGAATGGCTCCTTATCAGGCCACTGCAGAGCTTGATGACGAACTGATCATTTGTATCAGGTGACTGGTGTATGGAATGAGACATGATGTCACAGATTGAATTGAATTCAATTTTATTTATATAGCGCCAGATTACAACAATTGTCATCTCAAGGCACTTAAATAATATAGTCCTATTCAAGCCAATTGGAATTCAATTTCTGTTAAAAAAAATCATAATCCAATTAATTCATATAGAGCCTATTCAAAAATAATATCCTAGCTAAGGAAACCAACAGATTGCACCGAAACTTGTCTTCAGTCCAATCTCCCGTCCTGAACGTGCCTGTGGCGACTGTGGAAAGGAACAACTCCATTTTAACAGGAAGAAATAATCACAATTCCAATCGAGCACAGATGTGCATCAGAAGGAACCCAGGACCCACTGCCCCAGCATATGGTCTCACAATGGGTCTGAGGATCTCATCCCGGTACCTAATGGAAGTCAGGGTACCTCTGGCTTGCACATGGAGGGCTGTGCGGCCCTCCAAAGAAATGCCTCCCCACACTATTACTGACCTACCCCCAAACCGGTCATGCTGGAGGATGCTGCAGGCAGCAGAACACTCTCCAGGGCGTCTCCAGACTCTGTCACGTCTGTCACATGTGCTCAGTGTGAACCTGCTGTCATCCGTGAAGAGCACAGGGCGCCAATGGCGATTATTCCAATCTTGGTGTTCTCTGGCAAATGCAAATCGCCCTCCACGATGTTGGGCTGTAAGCACAAGCCTCACTTGTGGACGTCGGGCCATCATACCACCCTCATTGAGTCTGTTTCGGACAATTTGAGCAGAAAGATGCATGTTAGTGGCCTGCTGGAGTTAATTTTGCAGGGCTCTGGCAGTGCTCCTTCTGTTCATCCTTGCTGGGTTGTTGCCCTCCTACAGGCCCCTCCACGTCTCCTGGTGTACTGGCCTGTCTCCTGGTATCTCCTCCATGCTCTTGACATTGTGCTGAGAGACACAGCAAACCTTCTTGCGACAGCTCGCATTGATAACAATAATAATAATAATTAAAGCTGCAAGCAGCATTGATCGGGCCCGAGCACGTGCACACGCCGCGTATGTGCTGGATTCCATCCAATGAGCACCGCACAGCACAGCCATCCGCCGGACATAAAAAGTGACGTTTACGGCCACCAGCAGGTGGTGCTATAAGCATGTGTAAGTTTGGTCATATGTATGCGATCTGGGTGGAGCCCAAGTGCAGCCTATGAAGTTTGGTGAAGATGGGACAATGTATGGAGAAGTTATGTGATTTATTTGGCAACCAGTAGGTGGCGCTATAAGCATGTTTAAATTTGGGCATATGTATACATTCTGGGTGGTGCAACCTATGAAGTTTGGGGTAGATTGGATAATGTATGTGGGAGTTATAAACTTCTTTGTTTTTCATGGCGAGCAATGGCCAGTCATCGAACTTTGAAGTTTTGCCACGGCCACACCCTTTAAGGTTTGCAAGATTTTTTTATCCCCCATGGCTTAAGAGTAACCTGGCCAAGTTTGAAGCCGTTGGCAGTTAGTGTAAGAGTTCGATCATATGCGAGGTGTGGAAACGGGCAAAAATGGCACCAAAAGGCATGTTCCACTCAAAATGGCTGACTTCCTGTTGACCTGGTACCGTGGTGTCCGTAGGCTTTTTTGTGCATTTGGGCATGATGAAGTTGCGTACCGAGTTTCGTCAGGGTACGGCAAAATGACCCCATTTGTTTGGCATTATGGCAATGTTGTAGGTGGCGCTACAGAGCCATTTTGTGCCGCCAATGTCCGCGAACATTAATAATGATAATAATAAGACCGTCAGGAGTGACAGTGTTGTAATAAAAACGCCTTCAGGAACAATAGGGCGTTCACAGTTCACTGCTCGGGCCCTAATAATAATAATAATACATTTTATTTATCACACATTTTACATTTACAGCAAAATCTCAAAGTGCTATAATAGGATAAAAGTCAATTAATAATATAAAAGCAGGTGCAGTAAAATGCAAATAAAATACACAAATAAAGGTAGTGAGTGCATTAAATACAGAATGAAAGGACAGAGCATTTAAAGGGAGATCATTAAACATATTGGGTGAAAAGAAAGGTTTTCAGGCCTGTTTTGAAGTTTTTCACGGTCTGTGGAGCCCTCAGATGTGGAGGCAGAGCGTTCCACAGCCGAGGGGCAGCGTAGGAAAAGGCCCGGTCTCCCATGGTGCCGAAACGAGTTCTGGGAGTGTGAAGGTTGAGTTTGGAGGAATGGAGAGAGTGTGTAGGACATTCAAGGGTGTGAAGGTCTTTTAAGTAAGATGGTGTATTACCATGCAGACAGTGGAAGGTGAGCAGAAAGATTTTGTAAGTGATCCGGGCAGAAACAGGAAGCCAGTGAAGAGAACAGGGGTGATATGTTCATGTTTACGCAATGTCATCAGGATCCTGGCAGCACTGTTCTGAACATATTGTAATCTATGTATGTTCTTGCCAGGTATCTCAACGAGAAGTGTGTTGCAATAGTCAAGTCTGGAGGAGACACAGGCATTGACAAGCCTCTCTGCATCAGAAAAGAGAGTAAGGGCCGGAGTTTTAAAATATTTCGGCAGTGGAAGAATTAAATTTTGCAGATATGCTTATGGTTTTCAAAGATGAATTGTGGATCAAGGATAACACCGTGATTGGTGACCATACTGGAAAGAGAGATTTTCTGGCCAGAGAAGGTAATGTTGACAATTTTTTGTGAATTTGATGTGAAGTACCAATTTGAATCACTTGAGTTTTGAACTGTTAAGGTGGAGAAAAATTGCTGATACTAGGGCTCTGGTCCTGTGAGCTTAGGTTTAGGGTATGTGGAATGGGAAAGTATAACAAGGCGAGTATGGTTGTTTAATTTAGGGTAAAAAAGTTTTTTTGGGAGTAATTATTATTTTAAATTTTCTTGTAGTTTTGGGGGTGGGGGGTGGTGTTAGGGATCTGGTCCTGTGGCCCTAGGATTAGGGGAAGTGTAAAGGGAAGGCATAAAAAACAAAAGGATGGTGATCCAAATTAGGGTAAAAAAAAGTTTTTGGGAAAGATTATGAAGAAAAATTTTAATAAATTTTTTAAGTGGTGGTCTAAGGGGGGACTTGGGGTTAGAGCTATGGTCCTGTGACCACAGATGAAGGGGGATGTGTGTACATTAGAAAAAGGGGGGGTTTCGTTCTCCAAATTTACGAAACCTTCATAATAAATTTATTAAGGTAGAATAATAGTAATATCTTAATGGATTTGGATCAACGGTTGGTGGTTTCGGACTTTAACATTCTTGAGTTGAAGGCTGAAGTTAGGCATTACTAAAAAATATGTATGTGATATCTGAATCTACAAAGATTCTAACGGAGAATGATAAAAGGCACAGTAAAAACTTTAGTAAAAAATAGTAAAAGATAGTCGAAAAGATCATGGTAAACATATATATAACCAATATATTGGTTAAATGGTTATGGAAAGTACACTAACCCTTGAAGCTAAATTGTAAAAATTCTTGGCGTTCATTCCAAAGATCTTTGTGGGGTTAGAATGATAAAGGGTTAAAAAGTTATTTAAGAAAAAATGTTATATAGTTACAAGATTGTTCAAAAGGAATTGTAAAACATACTAGTAATAAGTAGTTTGATGGTTCCTCCAGTTGTTTGGGGTTAGGTTCCCTCGAGGAATCCATCCTACTATTTGCATTGCAAGTGGTGGATCCACCTGCGTTCCTGTTTTCTCCTCTCCGTTTGTGTCTATATGGGGTTGTGTTGGATTGTTGTGGCTCTTAGGTTTTCAATTTTGTGTTGTTGAAAGTGTTGTACTATTGGTGTTTCCGATTTCCTGTTTTTCTGGATGTTGTGTGTATGTGCATGTAGCCTGCTGGTTCAGGAATTTCCTTTTTTTTTAAGTATTGTTTATTAGAGTTGGTGCACCAAATTAGGTAGATGATGTTTTTGGTCCTGTGTGATTATGGGCTGGATGAGCCATCTCTTGTTGGTTCTGGTGCGCCTGATGGTTGTTTCTGTTCTAAGTCTTTTGTTTGTTTCCGTTTTCCGGTTGGAGTTAAACTTGGATCTTACCAGGAGGTCCTGGAGGCTCGGGTTCCTTTTGAAGGCTGATATTATTTTCAGATTTCGTAATTGTGGGTGAAGTTGTTGTTTAGTTCCTGGTGGGCTTTGAGTATTGTGAAAAGTAGCTAGTTAATGGTAGAAGTTATTGGTTCTGGTTCTGTCCCTTTTTTCCGGTTGGGTTACAGGTTTGTTTGGTACGATTTTCCTGAGGATCTGTCATGCGTAGCCTCTGTGTTTGAGGGCTATAAAGAGTGTTTTGGTGGCTTGTTCATTGTCCGCTTCCTGAGAGCAGACTCTTGCATAACAAAGTAGTTGGGATTTGATCATTCCCGAGAATGTGTGTTTGGGGTGTAAGCTGTTGCGGTTTTGCAGGGCGTGGGTGTCTGTGTGTTTGACGTACAACTTGTGGTCCAGTTTTCCACTTAGGTGGTTGTGTTGTGGTTGTGTTTAGGAAGTGGATTTCCTGGTGGCTGGTGGATGTTTTGATTGATGGGTGGTGTTTTTTGAGTGTGTGGATGAACTGTTCAAAATCTGATGGGGAGTGGTTCCTGAATCCCCAGATGTCGTCCAGGTTTCTTTAGTAGACCAGTGGGAGTTTCAGAGAATCAGAGTCACTTTATTGTCATTATACTTGAGTACAACGAAATTAGCCCAGCAGCTTGCAAACACATGAGTTGCAAAGGTGGGGAGAGAGGGAGAATGGGGATGAAATGGGAATGAAAACAAAGTAGAGGGGAGGGGGAAAAAAAGACATCCAGACTATGCTCCTTAAAAGGAGCACAATGTGGATCCAGGAAAACCCTAACCTCAGCAACACCAAAAACAGCAAACATAAGCTCACCATCCAACATAGAACTGAAAACATAAACATTTGCTCGTGCACACATAAAAATGCAAGACACCACGAAGGCGTGGGATGGGGGTAAATGGACTTGTATAGCGCTTTTCTAGTCTAACTGACCACTCAAAGCGCTTCACTACATGCCACATTCACCCCACTCACCCACAATCATACAGCACGTCTTAAGATAAACATAACTACGTGCTTTCTAATCATTCACACACATTCATACCTCCAATGATACACTGGGGGGGGGCAACGTGGGGACGCTTCGACATGTATCCTGGGGTACAGCCGCTGGGGTAAGCAGAGAGTTGCTATGTCTTGCTCTCAATCAGTGACTCAGTTCACAGGATATCATCGTGATACCACAGCAGGTTACCATGGAGAAAACCTTGATTGGGTCCCAGTCGGAGTCAACAATCACCAGGTGTCTGAAGAAGGGAGGGGGGAGAAGTAGTTCAGAGCGTCTCACAGTAGTGATTTCAGGAGTGTTGAGTCATTTGAGAAATTATACAGGGGAAAAAAAAGAGCAAAGTGAGGAAAGGTGTGACGGATGAGGTCCCCCAGCAGTCTAGGCCTATAGCAGCTTAACTATGGGATGTTTCAGGGTCACCTGAGCCATCTCTAACTATAAGCTTTATCAAAAAGGAAAGTTTTAAGCCTAATCTTAAAAGTGGAAAGGGTGTCTGCTTCCCGGACATTTACTGGCAGCTTATTCCACAAGAGAGGGGCCTGATAGCTGAAGGCTCTGCCTCCCATTCTACTTTTAGAAACTCTGGAAGCAACCAGCAAACCTGCAGTTTGGGAGCAAAGTGCTCTGTTAGGAAAATATCTTACAATGAGATCTTTAAGATATGATGGAGCTCGGTCATTTAGAGCTTTATATGTGAGGAGAAGAATCTTAAATTCTATTCTGAATTGAACAGGGAGCCAATGAAGAGAAGCTAAAACTGGAGAAACATGATCTCTCCTGTTAGATCTCATCAGAACTCTGGCTGCAGTATTTTGGATCAGCTGGAGGCTTTTCGAGAGAATATGTGGGACAGCCCAATAATAAAGAATTACAGTAGTCCAATCCTGAAGTAACAAATGCAGGGAGCAGTTTGTCTGCATCACTCTGAGACAGGATGTTCCTGATTTTAACAATATTATGAAGGTGAAAGAAGGCAGTCCAAGAAACCTGTTTTATATGTGTGTCAAATGACAAATTCTGGTCAAAAATAACTCCAAGGTTCCTCACTGTAGAACTAGAAGCCAAGGAAATACCATCTTGAGTAACTATATAACAAGACAATTTCTCCCTGAAGCGCTTGGGTCCAAAGAGAACAACTTCAGTTTTGTCTGAATTTAGAAGCAGACAGTTCTGAGTCATCCAGGTCTTTATGTCTTTTAGACATGCTTGTAGTCTGACCAACCTATTGGTTTCATCTGGTTTCATAGATAAGTACAGCTGAGTATCATTAGCATAGCAATGGAAATTTATGCCATGCTGTCTAATAATGTTACCTAATGGAAGCAAGAATAAGTAAAAAGAATCGGTCCAAGCACAGAACCCTGAGGAACTCCATGACTTACTCTGGTGTGTGAGGAAGATTCTTCATTTACATGAACAAACTGGAATCTATCAGATGAATATGACTTAAACCAGCCTAATGCAGTTCATTTAATCCCAATAACATGTTCAAGTCTCTGCAACAGAATGCTGTGATCGATCGTATCAAATGCAGCACTGAGACAAGCACAGACAGCAAGTCCGTTATCAGAGGTTAAGAGGAGATCATTGGTAACTTTCACCAGTGTTGTTTCTGTACACTTCTGAATCAAGAGTAGGTTTTTAAAGTAAATTTTTAATTACAGCAACCTTAAAAGTCTGAGGTACATATCCTGTCAACAAAGACCGATTGATCAAATCCAATATGGAAGTGTCAATTAAGGGGAAAACCTCCTTGAACAGTCTGGTTGGGATTGGGTCTAAAATACAAGTTGATGGTTTAGAAGAGACTATTGCTGTTGTTAGCTCAGAGAGATCAACTGGGCAGAAGCTGTCTAAATACAAATCAGCTTCTAAAGATACTTCTGCAGCACTTGATGACACATCAGTGATAATAGTGGGAAGGATTACATTAATCTTCTCTCTGAAAGAAACAATTTTATTGATAAATCTCCTGCAATCATCACTGCTGAGAGTTAAAGGAATACATGGCTCAACAGAGCTCGGACTCTTTGTCAGCCTGGCTACAGTGCTGAAGAGAAACCTGGGATTATTCTTATTCTCTTCTATCAATGATGAATTATAAGCAGTTCTAGCTTTATGAAGGGCTTTCTGATATGTTATAAAACTATCTTTCCAGACTAATTGAGACTCTTCTAAATTAGAGGAACGCCACTGTCTCTCCGACTTTCTACTGGAAAATGGAAAGAAAATGTCTGCTTTAACGCACGCAGCTGTGAATTATACCAAGGAGCCAACCTCTTCTGACTGATTACCTACCTTCAGAGGGGCAACATTGTCCAGTGTTGTACGCATTGAAACTATAGTGCAAGAGAGTCAAGTTCTACTGGAGTAACATTTAGGTAGCCGTCATCTGTCATATCTGCACATGGCAGTGAAGAAAAGGATGATGAAATCAATGCTCTGATATATAGCTTCTATGTGGAAAATTCTTCTCAGAAGCCGTATGGTCAAGTAATGTAAATTCAAAAGTTATCAAAAATGGTCAGACAAGACAGAGTTATGAGGTAACACTGTTAAATATTCATTCTCAATGCCATAACTCAGCACAAGGTCAAGGGTATGATTAAGGCAGTGAGTAGGTTTGTGAACACCAATCCAATAGAGTCTAATATAGAATTAAAGTTAATATTTAGGCTGTCATTTTCAACATCTACATGAATATTAAAGTCACCCACTGCAATGACTTTATCTGTACTCAGCACCAACTGGGATAAAAACTCATAGAATTCAGACAGAAACTCAGAATAAGGGTCAGGTGGACGATACACAACAACAAACACAAGAGGTTTTTGTAATTTCCACTTTGGGAAACACTGAGAATCAGAGATTCAAAAGAGCTAAAACTAATTTTGGGTCTAGGACTGATTAGTAACCCTGATCTGAAGATAGCTGCCACTCCTCCTCCTCTGTCTGTGGTTCGAGGAACGTGAACATTTAAAATTTAACATTTAAGAGGGAGTTGATTAATTTATGCTAACATGATCCCCCTGCTGCAGCCAGGTTTCTGTAAGACAAAATATATCAATATGATGATCACAGATCAAATCATTCACTAACAGAGACTTCGAAGGGAGAGATCTAATATTCAGCAAACCACATTTAATAGTTTCATGTTTTAGTTCAGTTAAAGTTTTTTTTTAAATTTTGTTTGCAGAAGAGGATTTGCTCCTTTTGTGTTTATTGATTGTGGGTTAGGCTCCTTCCAAAGTGGGATGGATGCCGTCTCTCCTTATCAGACCAGGTTTTCTCCAGAACGGTTGCCAATTATCTATGTAGCCCACGTTGTTTGCTGGACACCATCTAGACAACCAGCGATTGAATGAGGACATGCGGCTAAACATGTCATCACTGGTCAGATTTGGCAGGGGTCCAGAGAAAACTACGGAGTCCGACATTGTTTTGGCAAAATTACACACCGATGCAACATTAATTTTAGTGACCTCCGATAGGCGTAACCAGGTGTCATTACCGCCGACGTGAATAACTATTTTACCGTATTTACGCTTATCCTTAGCCAGCAATTTTAAATAAGATTCTATGTCACCCGCTCTGGCCCCTGGAATGCATTTGACTATGGTTGCTGGTGTTGCTAATGCCACGTTTCTGACTATAGAGCTGCCAATTACCAGGGTTTTGTCCTCACCAGGGGCCTCATGTACAAAGACTTGCGTGGATTTCCTACTGAAACATGGCGTACGCTCAAACCAAAATGCCCTCCAACGTACAAAAATATCCGGATGTATCAATGTGTGCGCACGCATGAATCCAAGCACATTTCCTTTGTACATCTCAGTCAATGTGAAATTGAGCATGCATGTTGGAGTACCTGACTCCTCCCTGTCCACGCCCCTACTTAAATATGCAAGTAATATTTAAATGAGCCCTACACCTGCGATTCCCCTCTCTGCACGATCAGAAAATAAAGAATAAAGAATGCGTAACACGGAAAAAAGAATAACTTAACGGAAAGTGAGATGGAGGTGCTACTTTCTGAAGTGGAGGAGAAAAATGTGCTCTTTGGCACGCTGGCCTACGATATAAGCAGCAAACGTAAGAGGAGTGGGTGGGAGAGCGTGAGCGGGGCCTTTAATGCTGAGGAGTTGAACAGAGAGGCGACACAACTATGGGTAACACTGCTCTCTCAAGGGTGGTGGGAGCACATGTGGGTGACTCTGATTACTTATATAAATACCTACATTTGTGTAACTCACAACAAACGTGTTCATACAGTAATCTAGAGCAGAAGTGCACCGGGGAAAAGGTGAGACTCATTGAGACATTTCAAATGCACGGGGTTATTAACATGTGCACACAGAGATGATCAGGGGCTTGTTAGAAAGATCTTAAGCTGTTGTTCAACCAGCAAAAAAACAGCAAGTTACTAACTTTAACCACCAACTATGATGCTGTGAAGACGGGATAGAAATTTTCTGCGCACATGCTCAATGCACTTCATGGGGAATAATATTAGGACAATTACACGAATAAAGTTACTCACCAAGAAGCCCACAGTGCCACCCAAGCTGGCCAGCTTGTAGTCTGTTCCCAACAATGCTGTTACTCAGAATGTATGAGTCGTGCGTTGAACCAGGCCACCTCACCACAATGTTAGTTAAGTGCATTTGCGCATCACAAATGATCTGTACATTGATGGAATGGAATTGCTTCCTGTTGACATACACAAATTCATCCTGTGATGGCGCTTTTATAGCAATGTGTGTGCAGTCGATAGCTCCGATTACATTAGGAAAACCGGCTGTCGCTGCAAATTGCTTTCATGTTGGCCTGTTCAGCTGCATTGTGGGAATTTGATATACCTGCTGAGATGCGGATAATCCCGTCCCAGACGGCTGGCATGGCTCGGCTCAGGGTCGACTGGCACAGTCCCGATCGGTCGGCCAGCTCCCTTTGAAATGCCCTGGTTGCCAGGAACCCCAACGTGGTCATTACCTGTATGGGAACAGGCAGCGCGTGGCTCCTCGCTGTGTTGCGGTCCAACGCCGGCCACAGCTCTGCGCATAGCTCCAGTAGGATTGCCCTCCGGAACCTAAAACGGCTGATGAGCCACTTGTCCTCATGTTCCAACAAATCATGCCTGTCTCTAAATACACGCTCTCTCCTTATTGCACCATTTGCTATGTCTTCCAACACCGCTAAAGCAGCTATTGTTTTTAATAGTATTCATTTTACCACTTTGCGCATACTTTTATATTCACTGTAACTGTAATTGCAGACACATGGGTGTGTTAATTGTTTATCAGTGAAAATTGTTCATGTGTCTCAGATGTGCACATCGCTCATTCTGAGGACAAATTGTGTTTAAATTTATTCATTATAACAGTTTCCCAACATCACCTGTAAGTGTCGCCAAAGAAACAACCGCTGTAGAAAAGTACGTACGACAGCCCTGAAATTTGCGTGAGACACCGCACATTTCCACGGTCATTTCGCTCTTGATACATCTGATCGTTGACGTGAAAAAGTGTGTACGCCACTTTTTTGTGCGTACGTACCCTTTGTACATGAGGCCCCAGGTGTGTCGCTGAGTGGGAAAAATCTATTTGAAACATGGACAAGTTGATGGTGAACCACGGGCTTGACTTTAGGACTATGATTGCCCTTCCTGACAGTCCCAGCCACTCTGAGGTCCCGGCTGCTCGGGATCTGCTAGGGGACGATTAATAGAGTTCGCTAGGCTAGTTGGCTCCGCACTGGCTGAAGGCGCCTGGCTCGCTATCGGGTGGTTTTCAACAGTGCAGAGCTTAGCTTCTAATTCAGATAACATCGCCTCCAAAACCACAAAAAGACTACATTTGTTACAGATGGGGAAGAGAACTGGTAGCCATGCTAAGCTAGAGAACCTTACACACTGCTAAAAAGTGAAAAATAAAGACAAAAGATCTGTAAGAGTGAGCGTTAGAATATGACAAGTATGTGATTGAGTTATCTATGCAAGATATGTAAATTATAGGGAGAAATAAGATGATTATTAGTAGTTCAAGAGGAGCAAGAAATGTCACAGTACACATACAAGGCAACAGGAAGTGATGCAATACGTCTTACCGCAAAGCAAAGCCGCAAAGCTGTCACATCTCATAACTGATATTGAAAAGTGTCAAATATACTAGGAGAACCCACTCAAGTAGCACAGCTTCCAAACTAATGCAGAACAAAAACTTAAAAAGATATACTTATTTTTATTATTATTCATTCAATTTAATTTAAAAAAAAAAACTGATTTAATTTTTTGTTGCATCTGAAAGTGGGTTTTGAAGCATACTTAGAAACTTGAGATTTACTTCACAAAGCAGATCTTTACATGAAAAAAAAATATTTCTAAGATTTGCATCTTGTGGCCTTTCAAGTTTTCAGATACATATTTACATTTTTTTTACATTTATATTTTTCTTTCTATCTATCTATCTATCTATCTATCTATCTATCTATCTATCTATCTATCTATCTATCTATCTATCTATCTATCTATCTATCTATCTATCTATCTATCTATCTATCTATCTATCTATCTATCTATCTATCTATCTATCTATCTATCTATCTATCTATCTATCTATCTAATTTACTTTGTAAATTTGTAAATGTAATGAATTCATGCCAACAGAATACTAAGGCAATCATGATAATAATAATGATAATGAAAACCTTGTTCACAGTGTTTTATATAAATATATTTTTATGTAATGGGTTTTCACCTGTGTGCTTGTTTCCCAGGCAGGCGAGAGAGATTGTCCTACAGTATGAGGGTCGACTGACTAGAACAAGAGGTTATCAGACTGCTGGAGCTGATGTATGTACATAGCAACAATTCAATCTCATTTTCACACACAAAGCTAATCTTCAAGATAAGTTCACTCTGGTCCTAAGTTTTAAATATATTTTAATAAATTAAAGCTTATTGTATGTTAATTGTGACAGATAATTTGTAGAGCTGAACAATTAAAGTGACCACCACTGTTGGGAATTCAAGCAAATAACAGGCTTATTATTAAATAGTTGCTGGATTCAAAGATTTTTGGTAATCTTAGTGGTTCATCTTGAAGGTTAATTGGTTAGTGACATGAAGTGGTTATCCTTTATCAAGGAGTGCCCAAGGAATAATGTGGTATGAACCCATCATTCTCAAATTTTCAGCAGCACAGAGAAATAATGTTTTTTTTTTCAAGCGGAACACAGATTTTGTCCATGACACTAAACGTAATACACTTATTGTTAGCAATTGTGTCACTGCAATGTTAACTCTTAAAAAACAAAAATGTCTCAAATGTGACTGTTTTATGAAACAGTTTTCTTTAGTGTGTCATTGTAACTTTATTGCAATATGTAAACTAAAAGTTTATTCTAACTGACAACAAGGTCACAAGCGCTACTCTGCTATTTCACTGCACTGCAGTAACTTTATGATCGGGGCCTGAATCATAAAGCATGCTGGATGTACATAGTACAGCCTGGTGAAGTCTAGTTTTACAAAGCTCTTTTCTTTCCTGTGAACTGAACACACACATATTACCGCCTGTATATATCTGTATGAGTTTCACATAGACACATACAGAGAAGCAGATAAATGGACAGACAGAGAGAGGGATAGCTGTGCTGCAATAGCACAGCAGAATGAGTGAATTTATGGCCTTGTTGTTATAGCTCAGCTTAATTAAAATGTTCAGACCGCTTTGCCCCATTTGAATGAAATTACTTTTAGTGAGCAGTCACATGAGTTATTATTAACAATTTAGCTCACAGTTAATTAAAAATCAGAATAATTGGTCCAGCTGACTTATCTGTATTAATGATGATCAGCTCTGTTCTGATTTCAAAGATTAGAGTGGATTACTGAAATGAAAGATAATAATTAAAGAATTACAGACAGAATAATGCAACCCACAGTGATCTTTTTAAAAAGGGAAAATGAGTCAACAGTGGTATATTTTTACTCATTTTGAATTTAGAAAACTAAAATGAATAATTATAGAAATGGTAAAATATCTTGTTGATAAACAAATCATGTCTTAGAAGCAAAAGCAGAAGTGTTTTTGTTATATTTGAAAACTTTGTTAGTATCAGTATTTGCTCTGTGAGATTTATTTTTTTTGTTTAACCATATCTCCCCTCCCTTGTAGTTGCTGAAAAAGCTTTCACGTCTGCTTTACAACATTGTTGTTCTGTTCATTCCATGGGAAGTAAGGATCAAGAAGATTGAAAGTAAGTAATCTATTGCTCAACAGAATTAATCAAGTTAATGCCACAAAGACCTAGCCATGATTTTAGTGAAGTAGACCCTCTTATATAATATGGTATGTGATGTAGGTACATTACATAAGGTGCAGAGAGAGAAATTAAATATAAACAATATCTGTTAGTCCCAGCAGTATATAGGTTTTCAGCTAAAAAGCTGTATATGTACAGTATATATCTAAATATATAGTGTTTCCTTTTCTTAAGGTCACTTTGGATCGGGTGTGGCCTCATACTTTATCTTCCTCCGTTGGTTGTTTGGAATCAACATTGTCCTCACTATCATGACTGGGGCTTTCATTGTCTTACCAGAGGTAAGTAAATTAGTCAGTAAATAGCAATTTCTGATGCACAGGTATGTAATTAGTTTCAATAGAGATCATTTTAATCTTTTAACCTTTGAATCTTTATTTTTGGTTTTCAATTGATTTAGTACATTGATATCCTATTCTATTTAGGATATTATGAACACTGAACTTTACATAACCCTCTTTAGAGAGAGAAAATGTTTTTCTTCACCTTATTAATATTCATTACCATCAAAACTGTTTTGACATTAGAGCATAGGGACGGTTGGGACAGAAAATGGTTCCTGCAACAGTCTCTTCACAGCCATGGGGAAGAAGCTATGTTTAAGTCTGTTGGTGCAGGCTCGCATGACTCTGAGTCTGCAACAGGGAATAAATACACGGAATGGTTCGGATGGCTAGCATAACGGACAGACGACGTGACAAACTGGCACTGGACACAGGGAGACGAAGATTATTGAAACACATGAGGATCACAGGGGAAAAGGTGGAAACACTTAGGGAATCAGGGAAAACAATCAGACACTAGACATGGGAGGAAGGGCAAGTTATCTGAAACGAGAGGAGATGTCAATATTTCAAAATAAAACAGGAAGTGACAAGACAATACATGAAAAAATATCTAAATCCTGACAGAAAGCTGGTGAAAAGAGAATGTCCTGAGAACACAGGGTCTTCCCAGATCTTTGTGGCGTAGATCTCCTCTAGGCATGGGGGTGGGGGAGCCAATAATACCCTGAGCACTCTTGACAACCCGATGCAGTTGTTTCTTCTCAGATGCTGTGCTGCTGGCATACCACACCGTACATCCATAGATCAGGACACACTATTATGCTGTGTTAAAAAGTTTTTCAGTAGAAGTGGAGGAATTTGTTTCCTTCTCAGTGTTCTCAGAAAAAAGAAACAGTGCTGGGCCTTTCTAATAGTCTGGGTGGTAGTCACAGTCCAGCCCAGATCCTCTGAGATGTGCAGTCCTAGAAACTTTAAGTTTAAGGGGACGTATTGTGCAAAAATCCCCTTTTCAGCTCTTCTACGCTAATAATTGAATTTGGGGTGCGTACAACCCCGTGTTAAAAGCAACAACTGTATCCATTTCACATGCGCTGCTGTGTCCACTCACTCTCTTGTCCCTCTCGTCTGGGCGGCGCATTCAGATTCTGCTCCCCTTCCTACGTGGGGGGGGAGTGGAATCTGAACTCCAACAGTGGCCAACACTTCTTCACCCACCACGCCCTACAGATTATAAAACAGCAAAGCTCAGGTGAGGCACCCATATTTCATTCATTGCAGCTAAGAAAAAAGGTTGGCAGTATGGCGAATCTGAGAGTTAAGCGTGTAAGTTGCTCTGTTGTTGGCTGCAGAGGACCATCATAAATAAAGTTTATTTTTGATTATGAAGTTCCGGCCACCGTCGACATAAACTTATCTGTAGGTGCCAAACATTTTGGCATGGACTGCTTCCACAATTTGGGTCAGTACAATGCAGGACTGTTGGCAAAACCTTTCCTAAAAGAGGGATCAATACTGACAATCCATGGGAAAAGGACAGACGATGTAAGTGTACTTTGTGTTTCTTTTGTCCGATTACTACAGGCTAATGCTAACCGCTAGTTCATGCAGGTACAAACAACGCTGGAATAAATAATTTATACAGCAGGTTGTGTTATATTAGAGTATATACATTCTCAGGGTCTGACTCTGGCTCAAACATATGGTTGCAACGGTGTGGAGGCAGCCATGACCAGTGCTCATGCTCAACTCATAGCATAGCAGCTCATAGCAGCCTGACGGCGGACGTTGGGCGGCAGAGGGGGGCAGAGTGAGCAGCAGCTGCCACTGCAACAGCAGGTAAATTGACTGCCTCAGCGCTTGAGTGCAACAGACAGTTTACAGAGAGGGCTGCTGTGCTTGATCCGTGCCAAATTTGACCAAATGATTTCACAGACATGTCATTAAGGTGCCTGCAATCTGTGTGAACTGGTGCAAAAAGAGTATAATTGTTCTCCTTTAAGTTTGTGACCCACTCCACTTCTTCCCCATTGATGCTCAAGCCAGAGTGCAGTCCTTGATTTCTATTGTCCTCTTGGTGTTAAGGCGCCAGAGGTTTTTTCGAAAATCCTTGATTTTGACAAATAAATTTCAAAAGGCTATATCTTAAAAGTGATAGGAGATAGACTTTCTGTAAATTAGAGAAATGTCAAGGATGACCTAAAGTTTATGTAGGAAGCAAATTGACAAATTGTTTCATCAAATGGCTTTATCCAATTTTGGTACCCCACCTCAGTCAAATACTCAAAGCCTGCATGTCCATAACCTGGCTTAGTGAGACGCATGTTGGCTGACTTGGCTCTGCGTTGTGTGACAGCGCGTCTGCCTCTAAATGCGCTCCTGTCATGTCTCCACCAAGTGCGCCAACACGCGCTCCAGTCAGTGAACAGACACAGCATGGCTGCGTCTGCATGAACTGCGCCGCTACGTTTTCCCCCAGCTCTCCCACTGACACTTCGACCACGTCTGACATGTCCATCGAGATTTGTCAAGCTACTGCCTGCACGATTGCGGACACTTTGTGAAGGCACCGTGTCAGAAAGCACAGCGTTCACTTGGCGAGCTCCATAAAAAGACAGAACACGCACATTACACCCAGCCTCGTTCCCTCCAGTACTACCATCCCTGCTAACTCCTCGATGCAAACTTAGACCCCATGAAACATTTTCCTCACCACCAACATTTCTGGACAAAGGATCTGAAGTTGGTGTTTGGTGTAGGGAAACACTTTATCCGACTGTTGGTGAGGCAGGGACGCAGGGCGGGAACGCGTCCCCACTAGCACCGAGACTAACTAACAGCTGACCATCATCTCCTGAAGGTAGATTTTCCCCTTCAGAATCAGGATTAGCGAATAGAAGACCCAGCGCTTCTTTGCAGGGAAACTTTTTAGTGGACATTGTGCGATTATTGGAAAAAAATACTTGCTAATGCTGACTATATCGCTCTGCTGCTGTAGCTCAATGGTGTACTGCTTGGTGAAGAAGTCATACTGATTCAACTTGTTGTAGTGTAATAATTTTACATATAGAAGGATGACATTTTTTACGTCAGAGGTGAAGTGTGACATGTCTGCCAACCAGAAGTGGAGAGTAGGAACAAAATATGATGTTATTTTTGCCACCATGGGCCGTTCTATTCAAGGCGCCATCTTGTAGACTTAAGTCGACCATGGCGCTTAGAGGGTTGAGATAGAGGTGGTTGTCACTGCACCAGGCCGCCAATGCTTGGACTTCCTCCCTGTGTGGTGCCTCATCATCTTTGTTGATCAGCCCCACTATGGTTGTATCATATGTGAATTTGATGAGGGTGTTGGAGCCATGGGTGGCGACGAAGCGTGTACAAGACTGGAGTCAGAAGACAGCCCTGAGGAACACCAGTTTTGAGGACGATGGTGGAGGTGCCTATCCTGACATGCTGGGGTCTGCTAGTGAGGAAGTCCTTGAGCCACAGACAGAGAGAGGTTCCAAGTTGCAGTGTATATAGTTTGCTGATCAGGCGGCTGGGGCTGATGGAGTTAAATGCCAAGCTGAAGTCAACAAACAGCATCCTGATGCAAGTTTTGGGGCATTCAATGTGACACCAGTCTCTCCATGCATTTCATGATCACTGGTGTCACAGCCACAGGTCGGTAATCATTCAACCCTGTGATGGCAGAGGACTTGGGCATGGGGATTATGGTGGCAGTTTTCAGATAGGTGGGAGCTTTAGCTTGCTGTAGCTTGCTGAAGCGAACGGTTGAAGATGTTTGTGAATACTGCAGCAAGCTGATGGGCACATGATTTCAGCACCCTCCCTGGTACTCCATCTGGTCCTGGTGCTTTGCTGATGATGATTCCACACAGGAATCGCAGTACCTGATGTAGTTGATTGGTGGGGGGGCTGGTCCTGCTCTGATGGTGTCAGCTGTGTGTCCTCTGACAGTATGCTGTCTTCTTCAAAGCAGGAGGAAAAAGCATTGAGCTGATCTGGGAGAGAGGTGTCGGTAGGGGAGGGGTGTTGTGGCAACGTTTATAGTCCATAATGTTCTGGATGCCTTTCCACATGGAGCAGGGGTTGTTTTCCTTGAAACTGACCTCTATCTGCTTTCTGTACTTTGTTTTAGCAGACTTGGTGTCTCTGTTCAGGTCTGCTCTAGCCTTCCTGTTGTTCTCCCTGTCTCTAGATCTCAGTGCTAAATCCCTGGCCTGGAGTAGTGCTCTGATATTGGGAATATTTTCACCTGTTTTCTTGTAGTTACATTGTCCAAGCAGAAACTGATGTATGACAGCACAGAGAACGTGTGCAGCTCAATGTCTGGGTCCTGAAAGAGCTCCAATATGCTGTCCTCAAAACATCCTTGCAAGGACAATGTAGCCTCCTCAGTCCAGCACTGCACTGCCTTGTACTGTGCCTTAGACCTCAGGTAATCAGAGCACTTAAGGCTGCGCCTAAAAACCTAGGGAACAACACCAGAGATCTCTGTCCAGTAAAACATAGTCCTAGGAACAGTTAAGCTCAGGAGGAAGAGCAGTCGCCCACCAATCGGCAGGTCGGTGACTTGACTCCGGCTTCCCCGGGCCACATGTCGAAGTGTACTTGGGCAAAATTTGCAAGACAAATGCAAGAAATTGAACCCCACTTTGCCTACCAATGCATTCACTGGTGTACGAATGTGTGTGAATGAGTAGAAAGCACATAGTTATAGACTGTATGAATGTGGCACTTCAAGTGGTCAGTTATACAAATACAATCTGTTTACCATTTCTGGTGGAAGACCTGAGCTTAAAGCTTAAAAGGGCAACCAGCTACATGGAGGCTAGTTGTTTAGCCCAGTCTAGGGGTAACCTAAAAAAGATAACATAAAAGATTGTAACTACAATCTTCCTCAGGTCTCAAACAGCCACAGAGATATAGTTTAGATTTTTCAACATGAAAATTTATTTACAAGTTGTATGAGTAATATACTTGTAGTTAAAATATAAGACTCAGGACAACAAACAAATAAAGCTATCCATGTCAGGAGAGAAAATTATCTAAACAAAGCAAATCAAAAGAAAAGACAATCACTCCCTGTTCAAACAAAACAGGAGAAACGAAAAAATAAATAAATATGGCAGCCCACCCCTACAAACTCCAATTTATGAATGTACAAAGTTAAGCTCGACATGACTTGTGGCAAAAGTGTGGCTGGTTGGTAGGTGAGGGGGATGAGTCAACCTGCTGTTATCATCCCAGGTCTTTATATAAGCTCTTTTCCCCGGTAGTCAATCCTTTATGGGCTCTTGGAGTGTTAGCCAATCAGTGTCTCTTACCTCAAAAGATCATACAGTTTGTCCATACAGGTTTTTTAAAAATAGCATCTTCGTTGAAGGGTAGCCCAAAGGCTCATTCTTGCAAAATACACCAAGGGGGACACAGTTGTAAACCCTCTCCAAGTCAGCTCGCTCAATACGACAGACCTGTATAATGTCCGTATCACTGCACATGTTGCCCAAATCCACCAGTGAATCTTCCAATATGTTCTTCCCACACTTATGAGCAGGATCCCAAGATACTCAAACATCTCCACCTGAGGCAGTGACTCACTTCCAATCTTGAATAGGTTGCCCATGGCCTAAGACTTTGAGGTGCCAACTCTCATTCTCACTGCTTCACACTCAGTTTCAAACTGCCCAAGATACTGCTGGAAATTATCAGGACCATATCAACTGCAAACAGCAAAGATGCAATCCCAAGATAACAGAAATAGAAACCCTCCGGTCCTTGGCTACATCTAGAATTTCTGTCCATAAAGATTTTGGATCTTTGTTCAACAAACAAAAGGTTTTGTGCATTGTCCACTCACCTTGATTACAAAGTCCTCATCAAGTCCAGCCAGGGTGATAGTGATCACCATGTTGCAGCAATGTAGCTGTGAATGAAAACTTGAGTGAAACTAAGTGACAGGGGAAAAAACATGACCAGAAACTAACCTAAAACCCTGAAAGCAAGAAAAAACTCAAAACATGACAGATGCCAAGTGGGGAATGTTCTGCCTTTCAGGAATTTTAGTTGGGATTAGCATGAAAAAATATGAAACAATATTGCCATTTGTCACCTTAAATGTTGTGCCTAATTTTTGTACTTGGCAGGTAGCAGACAATAGTTTAGGACAAATACATGCAGCAACTCTAATGCTTTCTCCTGTATATGCTCTGACTGTTTAGGTTACTTGGAAGCAATGCATGTAAGTCAGCATTTAAATGTTGTATCTGTGCATTTGGGGCAGCTGTAATTCACGAGGCAGAGCGGTCATCTCTCAATTAATCAATTTTCAAGGGAGAATTTTAAAAATGGCAGTATTCTTGATCTATCAAGTCAGAGTTATATAAACCAACAAAAAAATTACAATATAATACAAAACCTGTATTCATAAAAGTGTATGCGTGTGTGTTCAATTCAATTCAGTTTTATTACTATAGCACCAAATTAAAACAATTGTCATCTCAAGGCACTTAAATAATATAGTCCAATTCAAGCCAATTTAAATTCAATTAATTGTAATCAAAATCCAATTAAATCCAATTAATTAATTTAAAAATAATCCAATTAATTAATATAGAGTCAATTCAAAAACAATATTCTAGCTAAAGAAACCAACAAATTGCAGCGAAACTTGTCTTCAGTCCAATCTCCCATGCTGAGCGTGCCTGAGGCGACTGTGGAAAGGAACGACTCCCTTTTAACAGGAAGAAACCTCTGGCAGAACCAGAACCAGGAAGAGTGGCCATCCACCTCGACCAGCTGAGGTTTGACAAGACAGAAAAGAGGGGGGAAAACACCATAACACCATTCAAAGGATACCTGTTGGAACAGCGAAACACAACTTAATAACGCAATAATGTCACATGTAAAAAATATTATTTGAGAAATTAAAAAGGGGGGAAAAGAGAGCAAAGTGAGGAAAGCTGTGACGGATGAGGTCCCCGAGCAGTCTAAGCCTATAGCAGCTTAACTATGGGATGTTTCAGGATTACCTGAGCCATCCCTAACTATAAGCTTTATCAAAAAGGAAAGTTTTAAGCCTAATCTTAAAAGTGGAAAGGGTGTCTGCTTCCCGGACATTTACTGGCAGCTTATTCCACAAGAGAGGGGCCTGATAACTGAAGGCTCTACCTCCCATTCTACTTTTAGAAACTCTGGGAACAACAAGTAAACCTGCAGTTTGGGAGTGAAGTTCTCTGTTAGAAAAATATCTTACAATGAGATCTTGAAGATATGATGGAGCTCGGTTATTAAGAGCTTTATATGTGAGAAGAAGAATCTTAAATTCTATTCTGAATTTAACAGGGAGCCAATGAAGAGAAGCTAAAACTGGAGAAACATGATCTCTCCTTTTAGTTCTTATCATAACTCTGGCTGTAGCATTTTGGATCAGCTTTATATATATATATATATATATATATATATATATATATATATATATATATATAGAGAGAGAGTGTTAAACAAAAACTAAAAGTCTAATCTTACTACACTTTTAAATTGTGTTGCAGCAATAAAGCACTGGATGGCTGATAACGTCCTCTAGTTAAATCCTAATAAGCCTGAGGTTACAATTATAGCCCCTGATAACTTGGTTCCTGAAATGATACAGCATCTTGGGCCCTTATCATCTTCCGTCTGTCCTATTGTGAGAAAACTAGGGGTGCTATTTGATCATTCTCTGTCATTCAACACACACATAAAATCATTGGTAAAATCATGTTTCTTCCACCTCTGCAACATTAGCAAACTGAGGGCCACGGTATCTGAGGCTGACATGGAGATACTCATTCATTCTTTCATCTCATCCCGTATTGAAAACTGTAACGCTCTATTTTTAATCACTCAATAAAACGGTCCTTCACCATTTACAATCCATCCAGAATGCAGCTTCTAGGTTGCTCATTAGGTCAAATTAATATTCTCATGTCAGCCCCTGCTCTGCTGTATACACTGGCTTCCAGTCACTTACAGGATTCAATTTAAAATACTCACCATCACTTACAGGGCTCTGCATGGATAAGCGCCCACTTACCTCTTAAATCTCTTTCACATCCATACCACCTCACGCACACTTAGATCCAGTCACCAGAACCTGTTGTCTGTACCATGCACCCGCTTGAAAACCTGTGGGGACAGAGCTTTTGCCTCCACTGGAATGCTCTCCCTGCCAACATTAGATCTGCCAACAGTGTAGACTGCTTTAAGTGTCAGTTGAAGACTGATTGAAGATTTTTTAAAAACTGCTTATGGTTAAGTCAGAAAATGTGATCTTATCCTTTTATAGATATTTGACTTGTTTTACCTTGCTATTAATTTATGCTCTGTTTTTATGGGGTTGTGTTATATGCGGTTGTTTATCTGTTGTTTATCTGTTATTGTAAAGCACTTTGTGATTTTATCTGTGACAAGTGCTGTATAAATAATAATTACTTACTTACTAATTAAGACTCATTTTTGCAGCTTCTTAGGGTAATTTTATTAACAGATTCAGCAGAAATATTGTCACCACTGCAGCATACGAGGATTCGCAAAGATGATAGATTCTTGCACTCATTTATGCCTTTTGATAACATTTGTGCTCATGTAGCCAAAAACACCTTTGACCTGGGGCCTCCATGTTTGTGTCTTGCACAAAAAAAATTCTATTGTTTACCTTACCAGATCTAATGCCTAGATCTCTCCAGCATGACACAGATATGGCATGAACAATAATAAGCTATAGCTTCACTTGCACATCTTCCGTCAAAGGGTGGCAGAGGTGCCAACTCTAATTTTAAGTTTGTTTTGCTATGTAACAAAGAATGTTTCTATCAGCCACATGGAACATCCTGGCTGCACATAACATCAAATGTCTCTAAGATGTTAACTCCACTGGCTTCCTGTAAAATATTTATACTTCTCCATGAAAGAGTAAGTTTCTGTTACTCTATAGTACACCGTCGTATACCACTCATATTTCACATCACTGAACAGTTCTGGCTTGTACAAAACTTCATGACTTTTAACCCATAGTCACTGCACAAACTACTGGCTACAAGAAGTTAGAATTATGCCCCAATTGCCCTTACAATTCTTTTAATTCTATTGATAAAAAGCATTGATCACTATGACCACAGCAAGTACTATCAATGCTAACAACTATCAAAAAGTAAATGACGGGTGCACACTTATAAAGTAGCCTGGTGAAGCACTTATCGATATTTTCCAGGCAAAACCTTATTCTTATTTCATTGACAATCAATCAATCAATAATCCAGTTTTGTAAAATTCACTGCCTAAAAACTATTTTCTTTTATATACTCCAAGGACACTGCCACATCGTTACTGAATCACTTCCAATTAGCTAGCAGCTGTGCATAATCTTTTAAATATTTTCTCAAATGTTATCTCGTAAAGGTCCATTTGACATGTTGGCAGGGTGGCGGTACCTCAGGAGAAAGATGATCACTATCAATCGGAAGGTCGGTGGTTTGACTTCAGGATTCTCTGGGCCTGTCGAAGCATCCTTGGGCAAAACACTGTACCCCATCGGTGTATGAATGTGTATGACTGTAGTAGGAAGTACTGTGTAGCTCTATGGACAAAGACGTCCTGTGTGACTGTGTGAGTGAATGGTAGGAGTGGGGGGAATTTCAGATTCTTAGATGGACAATTCTGAATCGATTCACAAACGTCCAAACTTCGATTATTTAAATAAAGTAATACAGACGGCTCTACAATGCAGAACTAAGAAGCGTGACATGAGCCATCTCCGGGACACCATGAGCGGACACGCCACACGGAGAAAAACAAACATGGCTGACCGCAGCTACCTACCATGCTGTGAGATCAGAACAGCTCCTTCTAATTGAAAAGCAGATGTGTGGAAACATTTCAGTTTCTACAACGTTGGCGGCGGCAGTGAACTGGACAAGAGCCATGTTATTATGACGTTTTCAAGATGTAGTGCAGGAAAATATTATCCTCCGTGAACACGTCTTTTATTTTGTTTCTGTGCGCAAACTTCCTGTCACAATCATTTCCATTAGTTTAATGAAATATAATGGAAATTAATTCAACTCTTGTTTCTTATTACAAATGAACTACATTTCAAAATTGCAAGTTATGAATGTTTATTTATCCATCCATCCATCCATCATCTGCCGCTTATCCGGGGGCCACTTCCTCCAGCTCTTCCGGGGGGACCCCGAGGCGTTCCCAGGCCAGCCGAGAGACATAGTCTCTCCAACGTGTCCTGGGTCTTCCCCGGGGTCTCCTCCCAGTGGGACGTGCCCGGAACACCTCCCCAGGGAGGCGTCATGGGGGCATCCTAACCAGATGCCCGAGCCACCTCCTCTGACTCCTCTCAATGCGGAGGAGCAGCGGTTCTACTCCGAGCCCCTCCCGGATGACTGAGCTTCTCACCCTATCTCTAAGGGAGCACCCAGACACCCTGCGGAGTAAACCCATTTCGGCCGCTTGTATTCGCGATCTTGTTCTTTCGGTCACTACCCACAATGTGACCATAGGTGAGGATGGGAACGTAAATTGACCAGTAAATAGAGAGCTTCGCCTTCCGGCTCAGCTCCTTCTTCACAACGACGGGTCGGTGCAGAGCCCGCAACACTGCAGACGCCGCACTGATCCGCCCGTCAATCTCCTGCCCCATTTGTCCCTCACTCGTGAACAAGACCCCGAGATACTTGAACTCCTTCACTTGGGGAAGGATCTCATTCCCGACCCGGAGAGAGCATTCCACCCTTTTCCGGCTGAGAACCATAGTCTCGGATTTGGAGGTGCTCATTCTCATCCCAGCCACTTCACACTCGGCTGCGAATCGCTCCAGTGAGAGCTGAAGGTCACGGCCTGACGACGCTAACAGAACCACATCATCCGCAAAAAGCAGAGATCCGATTCTGAGGTCGCCAAATCGGACACCCTCAACGCCCTGGCTGCACCTAGAAATTCTGTCCATAAAAATTAGGAACAGAATCGGTGACAAAGGGCAGCCCTGACGGAGTCCAACTCTCACCAGAAACGTATCCGACTTACTGCCGGCAATGCGGACCAAACTCTGGCACCGGTCATACAGAGACCGAACGGCCCCTATCAAGGGGTCCGGCACTCCATATTCCCGGAGCACCCCCCACAGGACTCCACGAGGGACACGGTCGAACGCTTTCTCCAAGTCCACAAAACACATGTAGACTGGTTGGGCGAACTCCCATGCACCCTCCAGGATCCTGCCGAGGGTATAGAGCTGGTTCACTGTTCCACGGCCAGGACGAAAACCACACTACACCTCCTGAATCCGAGGCTCGATTATCCGACGGATCCTCCTCTCCAATACCCCCGAATAGACCTTACCAGGGAGGCTGAGGAGTGTGATACCCCTATAGTTGGAACACACCCTCCGGTCCCCCTTTTTAAAGAGGAGGACCACCACCCCAATCTGCCAGTCAAGAGGCACTGTCCCCGATGTCCACGCGATGCTGCAGAGGCATGTCAGCCAAGACAACCCTACAACATCCAGAGCCTTGAGAAACTCAGGACGGACCTCATCCACCCCCGGGGCCTTGCCACCGAGGAGCTTTTTGACCACCTCGGCAACCTCAGCCCCAGAAATGGGAGGCCCTCCGAGCTCTCCGACTCTGCCTCTTCCGAGCACGTGTTGGTAGGATTGAGGAGTTCCTCGAAGTACTCCCCCCACCGACTCCCAACATCCCTAGTTGAGGTCAGCAAAGCCCCGTCCCCACTGTACACAGTGTTGACTCTCAGCCGCTTCCCCCTCATGGTTGAAGCTCTGCCGGAGGTGGGAGTTAAAGCTCCTTCTGACAGGGGATTCTGACAAACGCTCCCAGCAGACCCTCACAATACGTTTGGGCCTGCCAGGTCTGATCGGCATCCTGCCCCACCAGCGGAGCCAACTCACCACCAGGTGGTGATCAGTTGACAGCTCCGCCCCTCTCTTCACCCGAGTGTCCAGGACATACGGCCGCAAGTCCGATGATACAACCACAAAGTCGATCATCGAACTGCGGCCAAGGGTGTCCTGGTGCCAAGTGCACATATGGACACCCTTATGCCTGAACATGGTGTTCGTTATGGACAGTCCATGACTGGCACAGAAGTCCAACAACATAACACCACTCTGATTCAGATCGGGGGGGCCGTTCCTCCCAATCACACCCCTCCAGGTCTCACTGTCATTGCCCACATGAGCATTGAAGTCCCCCAGCAGAACGAGGGAGTCTCCGGTAGGAGCATTCTCCAGTGCCTCCCCCAGAGACTCCAAAAAGGGTGGGTACTCTGAACTGCTGTTTGGCGCATAAGCACAAACAACAGTCAGGACCCGTCCCCCCACCCGAAGGCGGAGGGAGGCTACCCTCTCGTTCACTGGGGTAAACCCCAATTTACTGGCACACAGCCGGGGGGCAATAAGTATGCCCACACCTGCTCTGTGCCTCTCACCACGGACAACTCCAGAGTGGAAGAGAGTCCAACCCCTCTCAAGAGGACTGGTTCCAGAGCCCAAGCGTCGAGGTGAGTCCGATTATATCTAGCCAGAACCGCTCAGCCTCGCACACCAGCTCCGGCTCCTTCCCCATCAGAGAGGTGACATTCCACGTCCCAAGAGCTAGCTTCAGTAGCCGAGGATCAGACCGCCAAGGCCTCCGCCTTCGGCTGCTACCCAGCTCACATAGCACCCGACCCCCTTGGCCCCTCCCACGGGTGGTGAGCCCGTCGGAAGGGGGACCCACGTCATTATTTCGGGCTATGCCCGACCGAGCCCCATGGGCACAGGCCTGGCCACCAGGCGCCCGCTGCCGGGCCCCACCCCCGGGCCTGACTCCGGGGGGAGGCCCCGGTGTCCCATATCCGGGCAAGGGATCACGAGGTCCAAATTTCTTACTCATCATAAGGAGTCTTTTGAGCTGTTCTTTGTCTGGTCCCTCATCTAAGATCTGTTTGCCTTGGGTGACCCTACCAGGGGCTTGAAGCCCCGGGCAACATAGCTCCCAGACTCATTGGGGCATGCAAACTCCCCCACCACGATAAGGTGACAGCTCAGGGGGGAGGAATGTTTATTTAGTGAGACAAAAAGAAATGTTGTGAAAAAGTGCATCAATATACATAAATTAAAGACCCATCAATAATCATTTTATAATCGAATCATAGCCCCTGAATCGTAATGGAATTGTGAGGTGCCCAAAGATTCCCGCCCCTAGTTAATAGGTGTGCTTTGTTTGGTCAGCTAGACTAGAAGCGCTAAAAAAGTACTCTATTTATATGTAAAGGTTCTTGATATGGTGATTAGAAAATAAAGCCAACCTTCTTAGTTTTTGAATGGGGCTTCCATGTTGTGTCCATAAGCTACAAAAGCCAAGAAGGGTCTAGGCTCCAAGAAAGGGCTTAGACCTCTTCTGCTATGTACACACTGAGCCAGTTGTAAATGAGCTTGTTGAGGACTAATGCATCACTAATAGACAATGAAATTTATATATATATATGTATATATATATATATATATATATATATATATATACAGAAAATTCATTTGCATATACAGTTTTAAAATTCTTATTATTTTTTTTAAGTTTCTTAACTTAAAATGTGGCAAAATGGACTGCAAAGCTAAATCTAATTTTAGGATGCAATTGAGACATGAACTATTGTGACAGTGACAAGTCTTGAGAGGATATCATACAAAGTGATGGAGTTTTGTTGGACGGTGCACAATTGTTTTTGGAGCGCACCTGGACATATGTTTAGAAAAATATTCATTTTCTATGCTTCTTTTATCAAATTTGGAGTAAGATCTGTGTTAATTATGTTTTATTGCTAATAGATCACAGTTGTAGTCATCTAGGGAATTGCAGAGCATTGTGAGCTGCAAAGTTTGTAAATTAGTTGCAGTAATTCACTTAAGGACTTTTCTCTTTGAATTTGTTGTTCTTGAAGAGTTACTCCCAAAAATACACATGCTGCAGGATCAGGGGAATCAGTGTTCACACCTTTCAGGCTCGAATTTATCTCTGCGCCTCCTCTTTAGTATATCCCAAAAGTAATTTATTGTACTTCAAAAACAACTTTGCAACAAGTGCAGAGTAATAGTAGATATGCCCCTTTGTCAGCTACTGTAAGTAGTACTGACAACAAACCTGGGATCATTCTTGTTAATTAATAAATATTCAGATAGCACATTACATGAATTCTACCCTATATAAAACAATATGTAACATAAAACTTTTAAACATTTTGGAACCTTGATACCACTAATGTGGACAAGAATTGCTATTACCTGTTTTGGAGTGAAACTGAGTTGCAACTCACAAAACAGAACTGTACAAGGGTGTAAGTTTGGTCTTAGCTTTGTTAGGGACACTTCCCAGCAACCCCACCTCCAACCCACACTGGGAAATAAAAAGAAAATAGTTACTGAATTATGCTGAACAAAAAAATTCTTGATCAATTGAAGCCCTGATGTTCCTGCTGCTGTTTCCTCAACCTGCACTACATCTGTACTGGATCTCTGAGTATCCTGAATGTATTTCAAAATGATGTATCAATGAATAAAATGTGGATCTTATATGATGACTATATGCATTACACTTTTCAAACTTACTAGAAAACACCTTTAAATATTACAGGAATAGCCAAGATTTAGGCTTTATGGAACCAACTTTGTTTATAATTCAAAAATAGAGAGCAATAAACATTTCCTGATTAAAAGAAATGCTCATGTAAAATAAAACTAGCCTCCAAGCCTACGTTACATTCACATCATAACACCTTAATAACACTTTTCCATAGCAGAATGAGTGTTTACGTTAGGCTAGAAGGCTAGCATAGTGTGGGTAGTTAGCTATTACTTACTTTCTGGGTGATGAAATAACTTTTAATGTCTTTTCTTTTTTTGGTGACATTTTCTATTTACAAAACAGAAACACAGGTAAAAATATTAATGTGAGGATTTACTTTCATGATATTGTGGCGTCAAACCTGTCTGCAACAGCCAAGCTGATATTTTACCGTCAATACAGCATTTTACAGCAAGGCTGCTCCACAGCTCATCTCTTTGACGGGAGCGGTGACAAGGGGGACTGACCTTCAGTCAATCAAATGTCAGCACATCTAACCTTGTTGCCATGCAGGTTACACTGAACATTGCGACGAGAGGGCACGTTGGAAAAATAGTTCTCTACAAATGCTTAATACTACGAATGAGTTTGTAAAGAAATATTATATTTAATGCATCATGTAAAAAAAACATATTTGAATATTATCAAAAATATTGGTAGGGACAATTCTGTCTTTTCCAAACTTTGGTTGTGACTTGTCCCTATGGTCCCTATGCAAACTTACGCTCTTGGAACTGTATGTAACAAAACATACTCTGACATGATCACAATTGGTTTATTTTAAAAAATGGACCTTTCTGAACAATTTCTTAGAGAAAAAAATATATCAGCATTACTACTGAACCTGTGCTTTTCAATCTTAAGTTTCTCATTTAATTAATCTTTTTATACATTCCAGCGATATGTATTTTGGAACAAGTATGCAGGTCATTCACAAACAAGTACAACCTGCAGACAACAGAAAGGGGGTAAATGTTGCTGTATTTATCCCTGTTACTGATATCTAGACACATGCAGTTTGCTTTGGTATTACTTATAGACATTCCTGCTGCCTGATCTTATTCCTCCATTTATCTTGTCTTCATCTTACTTACCTCCATGGTTTGTTGGAACTAACCTTTCAGTGTCTCCGCTCACACATCCCATCTTTATCTTGCTTCTGCTTAGTGAGTAAAATCACCTACCATCAAATATCTTGGATGCTCTGTCAGATTTTATGTCTCTGTTTGTCTTATGCTGCAAATTATTTGACCTAAGAGAATTTGGGGTCAGTCTACCTCAGCTATACCTCTCTTCCTCATATAACACACAATAAGTCTAATTTATTTTTATAGGATTGTCTCCTTCACAGGGTAATGCTAGAGATATATAATTTTTTTCTCTGTGTTCATGATACTACACACACATTTTAGGGCTTGGTCATGCAGCATTTACATTAAATGCATTTGCATGATGCATCTCTTCAAATACAGTTGTGGATAAAGTTTAAAACATGCATTAATTATGTTAACTATGCATCTATACATATAAAACAAACAAATTATGTTACTCCAGAGGCCAGGGTGGATGGAGTCTACAAAACATCTATCTTTGAAATGAAAGATATTACCACTAGGAGTGGAAAAACTGTGTTTGATGTGTTTCATCACACTACACTGAATTGGTCTGTTTGTCTCTACTAGCTGTTGGCTGGAGCTCCATTTGGGACAACAAGAAGTAAAACTATCCCTAAGGAGCATATGGCCTCAGCCCAGGACTTGGACACCATTTGGTCTCTTGGGGCAAGTCTATTTTCCCTATTACTGTTTGGTCAATAACATTCTAGATAGAGACACAATGGATCATTATTCAATAAGTTACATGAAGTTAGAGATAAAATTGTGTCGTAAGATGAAAGAGACAACATTTATTTCACAAAAGGTCAATATTTCTCCATTCTCTAGATGCAGCTGAAACCCCAGTATTGTCATTATTAATGTCCTATACATCCTTACTTTTGTTTAACTGAATATGTTTTGTGTGATTGTGCACAGGGCTACCTACAGTACTCTGTGCTATTCTATGGTTACTATGGCAGGGTGAGGAAAATTGGCAGTGCAGGGTACCGGTTGCCCCTTGCATACTTCCTAGTTGGGATGGCTGTCTTTGCCTACAGTTTCATCATTCTGTTACGAAAGTAATTTTTTTTTTTTTTGCTCTCCACACCCAGTATTTCAATGTTTTGATGCTATAATAATGTTTTACCTTTGGTGAGATTGATCCAATTTTCAGATCCTTTCTAATATGTCCTACAGAATGGCCAAGAACTCTCGCCTGAGTCTGGCCAGTGCCTCCGATGAGAATTTTACGTTCTGTTGGAGAGTATTTTGTGCCTGGGATTACCTGATAGGAAACCCAGAGGCTGCAGAGAGCAAAGGAGCTGCCATCGTCAATAACATCAGGGTCAGGGACACATATGGTCACAAACACTACAGACTCAATCATCTGTAATCAACATTCTTTGATTGTTAATCTCTCAGATCATTACAGATCAGAAATTGTGCTTTAAACACAACATAAATATTTTATGTACAGGAAGCTATTGTTGAAGAGCAGGAAAAGAAGAAGGACACAAGTCTGTAAGTGTCTCTTATTAGTGTGTCTTGTACTTATATGTTTTAATTACCTTAATTAGGGTTCCTTCCATTAAATCTACGAGACCACCAAAAGTAATTTCACCAACTTTGTGACCTGCTTTCTCGTTATATACATGTATGTTACCGTCAATAAACAATTTCACCTTTTATTATTAGTTTAGTGTAAGCCAACTTGTGCAAAAGACAAAGAGAATTTAAAATATCCACAACATTATTGTTAAACATCAAGGTTCTTAACTTATCACTGCTCATGAGGAAACACTAAGTTTGAGACAGCTTAGAGTTGCAAAAAACAGTAATTTTCTTCTTATAGGTGAAGAGATGCTTAACACCAGATTTACCAAACTAGGCACATAAGTATTTGATAACAAATCATACATCACTCAGATGGGAGCCTGTATTTCAAGCATGATCTCATGGAAATGTGTATGAAATGCATGCCACTTTTGCCACTTTTTGATTGTTATATGCATTTCAAGCTTTTGGCTTGTCATATCATGACGTTATTTTTAATAACACAGCAAATCATCCCCTCACAGTACACAGCATAAAATTGGACACAAAATTACAAAAGTACATATAAATAACACTTGACATGACTTGGTGTGCAAAACATATGCTTCTTTATGAGAAAAGGCTGGTAATTTTCTAACAACAGACACATCTTATTTTGTGTTACAACACATAACATATGATAAGTATGGTCATGATTACCTGATGGGGTAAAATATCTAAGATGTTATTTTTGCCTTTTTATCAGTTTTACTTCGATAAGTCAACTTCCATTTTAACATACTTTTCAGCATTACTACATTCAAAATTGTCATAATTATTTGAGGAAGATGATCACCCTTCCTGGTTCTGGTTCAGATGGAGGTTTATTCCTGTTAAAATGGAGTTTTTTTCTTTCTCCTGTTGCCTTGTGCACGCTTTGGATGTGAGAATGAATCAAAGAAGTTTCCGTTCCCTATTTCGGCAGTTTCTGTTTGTTTGTTGTTTTTTTTTTGTTTTTTTTTAAAATTGGCATTGTATGAATTGGACCAATTTGGAATTTAATTACTTTGTTTAGAATGATTGTATTACAGTGTATTGGATTCTAATTGGCTTCATTTGGACTGTATCCTCGATACTGATACTCGATCATTGCCTTCTTGCTATATTCGGAAACATTCTATTCTTCTGCACTCAGGGAGAACACTGGTAAAAATCTGGATGAAGAAATCACAGCTACAGTCTTAAAGATGGATCCACTGAGATAAAAACAAATTAAAATAAATCAAAGCAACTCTCTACCATCCCTGGAGTTTTGCACTTAAAAAAAAAAGGAACTCCAAGAAATATATGTGCAAGAGGGCCAGAAATAAAAATCCCTGCGTCCAAATATTTCAGACACGACACTGGTATTGACAATAAATTTTAAACAAAATAACATTTTGCATCAGTCGCAAGGAGATAGCAGAAATGGGTCTAACATCACACAGGTGTATGTTAAGGTGTAAGATGCCATTTTAAAGATTATATTAACAGCAGCAGTGGTGACACAACTGGTACAGTCATGAGGGATATGAAAGCTCAACTAAAAGATTAAGTAGATTTACAGTACAATGAGAATAGCGTCATGTAATGATTGTAATGGATTTCCCTCTATCCGCTCAACTTGTTTAATCAAACTATGTTTCTTTTAGGGCAGTTTTGATCAGTCTTCGTATCTTAGCCAACATCCTGGTGCTGTTGTCATTAGCCGGCAGCATCTACATCATCTATTTTGTGGTGGATCGTTCTCAGAAACTGGAGCAAGAGAAGCCGGAGCTGACGCTGTGGGAGAAAAATGAGGTACAGGAGCAGAGCAAACGACATCATCATCATCATTACTTTGATTAGATTATTCAATTTACAAAACAGTTAAGGAACCTATGAAAATGGAGAGCAGATATGGATCAAATAGGAGACAATCACTGAATGTGAAGGCTCATTTAATTTAATTCATTCATTCATTGAAGGCAGGAAGGCAGCAGTTGATTCTGTAATTTTGGCAATTTGTCTAGTATATGTTCTGGGTGTGCAGGAAATGACTTGTGAATCTTTTAAACAGATACCTAATACCTGAAACAGTGCACTGTATTCTTTGCAAATCAGAAATGGGCCATCACAGTGGCTGTACACAAGTATCTATAAAGAAAACACTCAAGGGGTTTAAAAACAACAATATATTACAATGGGTTATATCCAAAAGTTGGTCAATGCATGGAAGTCGCCATTGAGTGGTCATCGATTGTGCTTCAAACAAACTCAAGTAAGACTCCATCTAAAAATGACTAATGCTCCAGCCCTAGAAGAATGATTTAATCACACACCCCATTTGTGTTCCTCCAGGTGAGTGTGGTGGTTTCGCTCATCACCATGATTGCTCCCTCTGCCTTTGAACTGGTGGCTCAGCTAGAGATGTACCACCCAAGAACCTCACTGCGATTCCAGCTTGCCAGGTACTGTAATCATATCAGCGACTGCCCAATCCAAATTAAATTGTTTATATAGCACTTTTTTAGTACTGTTGACCCCTAAAGGTGAAGAGTAGAAGCTACATTCAACACTTCTATACATATTTATCTACTATACACACACACACCCACAAACCAATGTGTGGTGAGGGGTCCAGGGTCTTGCCCAAGGACACCCTGAAATGTAAACTGGGGAATTAAACCATCTGTTTTTTAATTTTGGCCTGACTTTTCTAACTCATCCATTCAGTACACACAGAAGACATGTGTCCTACTGCAAACTGACACTGCAATGATATTGTGTTTACAGAGTGCTTGTTTTATACCTGGGAAATCTTTATAGCCTGATTATTGCCCTCCTTGATAAAGTCAACAGTATGAGCTCTGCTGTGAGTATTGAAATTATTAACCATGTTTCATATCACAACAAATTTAATCCAGGCAACATAACAACTGCATAACCATGGTCATATGTGCTCTGTGGAGTTTAGAAACGTTGTTCTTAGTTTAGATACTCTAATCAACACCTCTAAAACTCATCCCATTTACATAATGATATGTGGAAATATTGTAAATTTCTAACTTAAGCTATACTTGCAAAGAAAACAAATCAGTTTGTAGTAGACAGAGTCTAAGGTAGGCTAACAATGTAGGCCTGATATATTGAACTTTTCAGCAGTTTGTGAACTTAGTAGTTCTTGTTAGTAAGATTGACTTTGTTATATTTGTCTTCCAGCTACAAATGACTTCAGGTAACTGGAACGATACCAACTCCTTCTTGGCCACCATATCTCTGCCTGAGACAGACAGTCCCTCCACCCCGGTATCAGAGATCTATTTCTCAGGGCATCTGAACAGCACCGTAGCAACCATTGCTACAGTGCTAAACTTTACCAACAACAGCAGGAGCAGTTCAGGGACTATCTACAATCAGACCACTCTTTTTGAGAAGAACACTCGCTCTCAGCAGGAACAATGCTGGGAGACCTATGTTGGACAGGTTATTTCTTCTGATTGCTCTATTTAATGTGGCATATAAATCCTGTCTTTTTTTCCCAGAAAGAGTACATACTCATAAAAATTGGATATATTTTTTTAAAATGAAATGTTCCTCAAAAAAAACAATATACAAACTGTTGCAGCTCACATGTGGTCTGATAAAATCTCAGTAGCCTCATGTTACATACAAGTTTTTACACAGTTTGGCATGCATAAAATTAATGTGGAAAGGAGGCAGAGCTACAAAGTCCAGAGCAGATGTGAAAATCTGTGGACCATCCCTCAAACCAGCAGCAATTACAGCATAACAAAGCTCTGTTTCTTAACAAAGTGACTATAGTAACATGTCAGCTTCAGTTACTGGGTCTATGAAAAATAATTATGTAAACAAATGCACATTTAGTTTGATCATTTCTGAGGATAAAGTTTGATATCAGAAAACTCACCTGGTGTCATCCTTTCCAAATTACAGGTAATTTCCTTTTCATTAGACGAATGCTACAGTATTTAGTTAGAACAGGTTTTACTTTGTGCACTGCAAAACAAACTGAAAATGATTTCACACAGCTAACATGACCTCTCACTTTGTTATAACCAGCATAAAGCCCCCCTGAAAAATGCAGCTGCTCTAGAGCTTAGTTTGGATTTAAAAACAAAAACTACTGGTAGTCTTAGACTTGACATGTATTTTGAAACCAGTTTCTTAAATTAACCATTTATAATCACCAAATTCAGTGCATTGTTCATCCTCTTTAAATCCTTGCAGATGTCTTTCATAGTTTTAATAATTTCGTTCTGTGCCTCCTGCACCACATTTGTCAGAACCCAGCCAAATTGCTGGCCCTCCACAAGCAGGGCAGGGCCACACAGCAATGCACAGTCAGCTGCCATGGAGCCGCCTAGCACAGGTTCACAAAGGGGCAGTGCGATGTGCAACCTGGTACAGTTTCTTCTGGTCACCTTTTTCAGTGCCATAGAGTGCATTTATCTAAAACCGTGCACTGTGGAGACCGGAGTCTTTGAGCTCACTCTGATCTTCTTACTGGTTTATTTACACAGTTAAAAGCTTTGCCTAAAAATCCTGTGTACAGCCATGGCCCTCTTGTTAATCCCAGAGTCCAGCTGTGGTAACACACTAGTGCATCCACACTATGAGAGACATGATGTCCCTGTGAGCTGAGCAAGAGATGGGGGACTTGCTGGTATTGAACATCCTACCATAGGGAAACATAAGAAATCTGTCATCCTGTTGGTCATCATAGGGAAAATTAAATCTTTCCAACATTATGGACAAGCTGGTGGCACTGATCTGAATACTTTGCACATACATGATTATTGAAACAAATATCAATAATTCACCCTGTGAAAATATTTACAAACCACCCTAAAACTGGCACACAGTCTGTTCAGAGCAGTTATTGAATGGGAGCATGACACTGACTGAAAACAGACCACACATGGTACATTATACAAACAAAGACTTTCTCATCCAAGTCCTCATTGCAGATGAACAGTTTTAAGCCTAATTGCATTTGTGGATTGAACTGCTATAATATACATAATATCATTTGAGAAATTAAACAGGGGGAAAAAGAGAGCAAAGTGAGGAAAGGTGTAACAGATGAGGTCCCCCAGCAGTCTAAGCCTATAGCAGCTTAACTATGGGATGTTTCAGGATCACCTGAGCCATCCCTAACTATAAGCTTTATCAAAAAGGGAGTTGACTTGAAGTAACAAATGCATGAACTAGTTTCTCTGCATCAGCCTGAGACAGGATGTTTTTGATTTTAGCAATATTACGAAGGTGAAAGAAGACCGTCCTCGAAACCAGTTTTATATGTGCGTCAAATGATAAATTCTGGTCAAAAATAACTCCAAGGTTCCTCACTGTATAACTGTGGCCACCTGACAAACAATTAAATCTAACTGCATCTCCCAATCACAAGCATCCTCTAAGCTGCCTTGCTTCCTTATTATCTTATTAACTTTCTCCCCCTCCTGAACAAACTGAATTGCCACTCTCTTCACATTAGACCCTCCTAAATTCACCTGCCTTCATTTATCTTCAATACCTGCAGCTAAATTCCCTCTGCTTATTGAGATACTTCAAGACTTAGCAGGTTTGATTTTCATACCAGCTCACTTTAGATTTTTGTTAAGTCTCTCAAGTATTCTCCTCATACATGGTACTGTTGTAGTCACCAATGTCATATCATTCATGTAGGCCCTAACTGGTGTAAGGCGCATGCTATCCTGACGTCTCTCTCCACCTACAACCCACTTAGAAGCTCTAATAATTATCTCCATCGCCATTGTAAATGCTAATGGAGAAATTGTACACCCTGCCATAATGCCTATTTCTAGCCTCTGCCAACTTGTTGTGAAACCTGCTGTACTTAGACAGTCTAATATCCTGGAAATTTGCTCTTATTAAGTCAACAACAACTACAGGCATGCTAAAATAATCAAAACCAAAAACCAAACCAACCAAAAAAAGGCTATGTGGTACTGAATCAAATGCATTTGCTAATATCAGAAATATAACATGCAAATTTTTTTTCTCACTCTTCGCTGTCTGAATCTGATGCCAAATCATGCTAGTGTGCTCTAAACACCCTGCGAAACCTGGTATTCCTACCTTCTGTACAGTATTATCTATTAAGCTATTCCTTTCTAAATAACTAGCTAATCTCCGTACAACTACACTAAAGAAAATCTTCCCCTCTACATTTAGGAGAGACTCTTTCTCCTTTAGTATAAGAGGAGAAAGAGTCCTATGCCATGCTCTAGGAATAAACTGTTTCTCTCAAACTATTCTTAATTGCCTCCACAAAAACTTTAGGATATCAGGTGCACTTTTATAAACCCAGTAGGGGACTCCATTTGGCCCTGGGGCCGACGAAGCATTTGCACGCCTGACTACCTCCTCAACCTCTTTCCACCCAAGTGGTCTAACATCCATCTTATGAGCTATCTCTCCTAATGGTGGCATGCCAGGTGGAAGGCTCTACCCTGCTCAAGATCTGAATATGTATTTCTTAGATACTCTGCTACCTCTGCCTTTGTTGCTTTAAGCCGTCCTCCCTTTTCCTGATTAAACAACCCTTTAACAAACTTGAACGGGTCCCTGTAAAACGCAGTCCTTACATATTCTATCTTCTTTCTCTTTTTCCTAAGCTATTCAGCCCTGCTGAGTATTGCTAGCCTGCTTCTCAATTCTTCCTGCAAAACATTAATTCCCTCTTTCTCTTCCTCTGTAGCTCTTTTCCACTGCTTTCTTAAGTTTCTTCTTTCCTTAACCAGTTTCTCCACTTTTCTTTGCTGTCTAGACTTAATTGTACTCTTTCAACCCTTTTTCTATCTTGCACCTCAAATCTTTCGGCACCATAGGAGTAAATTATATCTCCCATCTTCTCTAGCTTATCGCTTGCATTTCCTCTTAGCCTACTTAATATTAATGACAAATCTTTATTGACTGCCTCCCATTCTTTGTTGCTACTTACCCTGGGCCACTTAACTCTAGCTTTCTGCTCCAGATTTCTCTCTCTAACTGGCCTACTCACCTCAGTATCAGCTGCATCCCTTCTTAGAACCTCCTCCTCCGTAGCTGTGTTATTGATAACCTTCGGACTGTGGTTTTCTACCTGCCACTGGACTTCATCCGACTTATTTGACTGACTTATTAAAAAGTACTGATCGATGCGACCACACTGCCCTTCTTTTACCACATATCTCTTTCTATCTGTGTTTGTATAAAAAATTCAACAGTGTGTTTATTGTGTATCTCTAGGAAATGCTGAAGCTTTCCATCATTGACATGATCTTCACAGTGGCCAGCATCTTGCTCATTGACTTCATCAGAGGTCTGGTGGTTCGCTACTTGAGTGACTGTTGCTGCTGGGATTTAGAGAGCAAATTTGTGAGTTTTTCATCAGTGCTTGCCTTTTGAAACTGATTGTCTTGCCCCTGTTGCTGTCATGTTACGTTTAGAGTTTCGTCTTGTCTTGTTTCCAGGTTTTAGGTTAATTTCTTGTCATGTTTTTTCCCGTCACGTTAACCCTAACCCTACCCTAAATCACCTGTTTTTGTTTCAGAGCTGCACCCATAACCCATATGTAGGAATCAACTCATGTGATATGCAGTAACATGGATAGATGATTAAACCATTTTTCTATGTGTACAGTATAACTTTTGTTATACATGCATTTTATCCTGTGTTTAGCCTGTTTTAGTATTTTATTCAAATTACGTGTATATACAAGGGCTATTCTTTGTACAAGACTAGGTTTGTGTTCCTATCGTGAAAAGAGTCTTTTCACATTGGCACACAAAAGTTTGCCAGTTTTGTCATCAAAGCAGTATTGTAATTAGGAATGATTGCCATGATTTTAGTAAGTAGGAAAAATGTAGACAAATTTTCTGGTTTATCTCACGTTTTTACAATGCATATGTTTCAAAATCCCTTTCACATATTTAATGATCTATTGAAACAATTTTAGATAATCATTTGTGACTGACATGTTTCGTCAACATGATTCAATTAAATTTTATCAGAAAAATCTTAAAAATCAATGTAGACAAAAAATTTAACACAGACAATCAATGGCATATCAACATTCTTTTTGTTTGTTTGTTTTTTTCCCCAGCCGGAATATGGAGAATTCAAAATAGCTGAGAATGTCCTGCATCTGATTTATAACCAAGGAATGATCTGGTAAGTATGAAAAAGTATTTATCATACCATTAAACTGGAACCTAATTCAGAGCTAACAGTCCGACTGGTCTCCATGACCCTGTTTAAAGGAAAGAGGCTCCCCATAACCTTTTCATTTCACCTCTGTCGCTGTCTTGACTATATTTTTTCAGCCAATTTTAGAAACGTCATCTTGCAGCTATAAACATAATGCAGTGAAGACATGAACCCATTTTATACCCTTTTATATGGGGTTTGACTCCAGTGTCTGTGTGTGTGTCTTTTGTTTACATCAGGATGGGAGCATTTTTCTCTCCTTGCCTTCCTGCTTTCAATGTGCTGAAGCTGATTGGTCTGATGTATCTCAGGAGCTGGGCTGTCCTCACCTGTAATGTTCCCCATCAGCAGGTCTTCCGAGCTTCTAGGTTTGACACGCACACACACGCATGCACACACGTACACATGCACACACACAAGGCAAATGTATTACTGCAGAACAATAGTTTATTTTCCTTTCTTGTATAACCATAGCGCCATATGGTTAATGTTTTGATTTCTTTTTATCAGATGTTCCAACTTTAACCATAAAACCATTTATTCTTCTTTCTTGTATTTTTATTTGTTATTTCATTTTTTAAATTATTTATAGAATTTTTTTGTCCGCTGTATTTTTTATACATTTGGTACATTTGGTTTTTGTTCATTTGAACTTTTATTTAACAAACAGAAGTCCAAAGAAATAATTTTCAGTGTCTTCACTGACAAACCTAATTGTATTTAGAAATCAGAACCAAATGTAAAATCTGCTGCATCAACACACTTAGTAAAAGTTGTTCCAGAGTCATGTTTCCCATTGTGTTCCATCAGCTTCCTTTTAATTACACTTTTTAATGGTTTGGGAACTGAGGATACTAATGAGGCGCATTCCCACTGTAGGACCTTTTGCAGTCCCTATAACCTTTTCAGGAATAGAGCCGTTTTTTTGCGCACTCGGACATACAGGAACTCGGGACCACGGCCCTCAGTTCCTATAACCATTTTAGCTCCTTCTTCGAGGCAGGGTCTTTTCTGGGTTATGGGTTATGCCCCTTGTCTGAAATATTTACTCATACGACACGGACACAACCGGTGCATGTTTAATAAGTTAAACTTACACGTCATCTCCTTTGTCTGCGGCGCTCTGCTCTCCTTCTTTCTTTCATGAAACGAAGAAGTATCACCCGCTGCTAGATTCTTCTCTCCTGACTCTCGCTGTGTGCTCTTCCAGCCTCCATCTTAGACGCCTGATGTGATCGTCCATGATTGATATCACCGTCATGCAGACCATGAACACGGCGGCCTCCTCACTCTCCATGTTAGCTTCTTGGTGGTGTAGTTTTGTTTTCTTCTCTCCTTACTTTTTGTGGGTTTTGATGTTGAGTGTGGCGCTACAGTAACACACCACTGTCGCAGACAGTCACATCAGTCCCGATCAAGGTCCCCGACTTATGTGCGAATGCAAAATGAAACAGTTCCCCTGGGTAAGGGCAGTTCTTATAACGAAATTCGAGGTGGACGGTTCTTATAACTGCGTTCTTATAACTGTCTGTCCGAATGCGCCTATCGTTGCAGTTTTTCAGAGGAATCTGTGTCCATTCTTACTGAATTCAAGATTTAAGCTGCTCAACAGTCCGAGCTGATATATGGCTTTCTCCTTGTGTAATAAAGTTTCAGATTACATTTCTGGATGCAGCCGTGGACTGTGTTGAGTGACAATGGTTTTCAAAGCTCCTCCTGAGCCCATGTGTGGCTGTATTGATCATAGTGGCAAGATGGTTTCTCCTTCAGTACTGCCTGCGGGCTCCAGGCTCATCCAACAGTGGTTTCTGTCCTTGGCTTTTACACACTGAGAGATTTCCCCAGACTCCCTGAATTTTTTCACAATATTCTGCTCTGTAGATGCTGAAAGAGCAAAGTTATTTACAAGCTTACATTGAGAAATATATTTTTTTAACTTATTAATGATTCTCTGATGGAGTTTAACATAAAGCAGTGAGCCACAACCCATCCTTGGTTGATGCTCCTTTTATGCCCAATCCTGACATCAATTTCTGTCTCTCTTAGCCACCATCCCTACTGTTTTTGAGTGTGTTGCTGAAATCAAATTCAAGTTAGTTTGTAAATACAATTCAGGTTGCGATTGAAGACAGAAAGAAAATGATTTCCTTTTTACACATTTCCACAAGTTTAGTTACCATATAAGCAACCAATGCAACCTCATTTGTGTAATTGGTAACCAAGGGTCTGCCTGAAGAAAAGAGTCAGCCAAGTCAGTGTCACGCCCATGTAATGGGTGACTTGTGCCGGAAGTTTCTCAGCATCACTTCTTACTGCACATACCTGTTGACCTTTGTATCATCTATCTTTTGTTCTTTAGTTATGTTGCTTGGAGAAAGAACTGTGTTACAATAGTTGCTGAATGGTCAAACATGAGTGAAGTGAATGCAGTGTGTGTATCTGTTCACCTCACCACAGTCCAGGGAGTGTTTGGGGAAGATCTCTTTGTATTCCGTCAGCAGCTGTATCAACTGAGCCTTGCAGGCCTCACTAACCTGACAAGATTCATGCCAATATCACCAAGACCCAACTCAGACAACTTTTTGTCCAACTTGGCATCATGGCAGATAGTGGGTGATGCATTGGGTTGCTGCCTCTCTGAACCATGTTGCTTTTCCCCAGCAGCCGTGTGAGCCCTGGAGGGCATCTAGGTCCTCAACAGCTAAGCATGGGGACACATCAGCCAGTTTACAATTTCTCTTCAGCGTGATAGCTATCACTATGGATTCACTATGGTCATTGGTACCCACTTATCACCCTAAAGAGGCATCACTTGATGACCAAAAACGCCACATGACGTAGGTGGTACAATGCAGGAAATGCCATAAAGCTGCATCTCTGTTATAAAAGCCACCATGCAAAGTCTGTGAGTCACCACAACCAAAAACTATGTTTTCTTTCACTGGCAAAATACTAGCAGAGCTGGGTTTCTCCACTGCAGATTCACGGATGTTACATGTCACAGAGCCAGGGTCCAACATGCCTTTAAGCGCCACATTATTGTTAATATGAACAGGGGCATATATATAATTCACTGAAAGCCTGAACTTTCTGAACAGCTTGCCTGTTGAAGACAGTCTCTCTTCCAGTGACCAGGAGACAAGCACCTCAAACATCTGTTATCCCTTTTGCAGTAGGAAAGTATTGAATGAGTGGTTCCCACAAACTCTGCATTCTGTGAGGGTTGGGCTACTGCAGGTTGAGTGCTGTGATTAGTCAGCACCTGTGTCAGCTGCATAACTAGTCTGTCTAACTATCTCACCAAACTCTTAAGGCAATCATTCTCAACACCAGCAATGGTTTAAGGAGCTGATTGTGTTATTGGCATGATAGCCAACTCGGTTGTAAGCAGAACAGACACACTCTCAGCCACATGTTCATGAAAATGAAAGTATCTTTCATGCACTGCTGTGTCTTACCTCGGTTGCTTAACTAATGTGGTCTAAGTTTTTTTCTGTAGCACGTACTCATCAAGAATCTCCTAAATATCATTGGCAGACTGTTTCTCTACTGACTTAAACTTGAAAATGTTGACTGAATACTGATCAGGACAGTGTTTGATAAACATCGTGCTACCCTCATGGCGGGGTCATCAGTACCATGGCTCTGCCTCTTAACAGTCATTCGCCACTTCTACCATTTTATTAAGCCTAATCCAATGCTCCATAGCATCTTTACCTGCCTCAGGCAATACCATATAATATCACAGCTAGGTGCTTAGCCGACTCAAATGACTTTTCTGGAGGCTAACTGGTCCTTCATTTGATGCATTACGTAGAACTCCAGGGAGAGCATTAGCCAGCCATCCCGTTACTGCTGCCAAGATGCAGAATTCAATTAGAATTCAGCCACTGACTGGCTGCCCTGTCTTAAGTTCAAAAGCCTCTTGGCAGCATTTACCTCACGAAGAGGGTGGCCAAAAGTTATTCTAAACTCCTGAAAGGAAGAAAAAGGATAAGAGTCAATTGGATGCAGATAAAAAAAAGGCTAGTCTATTGCTCTATCCTTTAATAATACAATGACATAAGAGATTTTGGAAGAGTCGGTGGTGATTGAGCATGAGGAATGGACGAAAGTTATAGAACATTGGAGCAGCAATCCTTCACATTTATTGACATCACCAGAAAAATGGTGCGGGAACTATGCTAATAGCATAGCTAAGATTCCCTACAGCTCCACGTTACCGTGGAGTACAGAGTACAGTACAGAGATTAACACTCCAACTAAAACAAATTACTTAATGCACTGAACATGAACAAAATAAATGTTCCTCAGTAATTATCAGGATTTGATGAAGTTTCAAACCAAACAAAAAGACATATCTAACTTTGGTTACTCTCAGTTTGACAACAGTTCTTACTACACTACATATATATTTAGTTCAAAGAAATTTTACTATTTCGCCTCTGAGCCAAGTTTTTTACATCATGGTGTTATTTACTTGATAACATTTCTTTAGATGATAAAGAAATCGGTAGCACTATTGCCTCACACCAATATGGTTTCTGGTTCAAATCCCAGCTGTGTTCTGTCTGTGTGCAGTTTGCATGTTCTCCCGTGTATGTGTGGGTTCTCTCCTGCTTCCTCCCACCATCCAAAAACATGTATGTCAGGTTAATTGGTGATTCAAAATTGTCCCTGTGAGGGTGAGCGTCCACGTTTGTTTGTCTCTGTAAGAAAAAGATAGATAGTTCTACAAAATAGATAGATATTGTATAATAACTTTTTTGCATTTACAAGCATAGTAGAAAAAAAAATCAATAAAAGAATTAAATCATTTTGATTGGTCAGCTGCTGTCAAACTCCATCTGTTTTACATGAACATGCACATATTCAGTCAGATGACTTACCTTCAAAAGTAAATGTAAAAAAAGAATGCAGATTGTATCGCTGTTTGTATTAAAGCTGCATTCTTTCAGCTACTCCTGAGGTTACATTTTTTTTTACTGTGATATCAGTAGGGACACTGTAGTGTTTGTCACTGGGCCTCTTCAAGAGTATGGCTGCAGACTGAATAGTAAGTTGAATATTTGGATGCATTGTCATGGGCAGGGACACTCTTTAATCTTGCAGTGGAGCCTGATTCTGACTTGTTACTGTGTTCCTGTCCCAGCTCTGCAGTAATAGACACAAGTGGGTTTGTAGTCCTACAGTACAGTATATGAATCTCTGCTACACACATACAAAGAACTAAAGTGTTCAACCCATTTTGATTTATTTAACAAGGTTATGATTGCCTGTTTCAGTCTTTATCATCAACTCCCAGATGTGGTGGAAAATCTTAGCAGCAATATACAGAGACAGTACACTCTACAGCTGAGATATAATTTCAAGCGAGAGCCATTAAACTCAGTCCTGATGGAAGTTAATATCTACACGTGACAAGGTCAATATTAGATCAGTTTGGACTTAGTATTCCCAGATCCAAGCAAAAACTGCTACATTGAAAGTAGAAGAGCTCTATGCCACACGTGATTGAGAAAACTATGTACAATACATTTTGGTTTTTTTTGGTAAAACAAAGCAATGAAAATGCCTACCTCGTGTTCAGGCAAATATAAGATATATGATCATTTTTGGAGGGCCCATGATATCTATCACATACAGATGTTTTCCGTCCACGCCTGATCCAGCCATCCTGCAGGGTTCCACGCCCACGCCTATGCCGGCCGTCCTGCCGGACGGGACCCGGCTTTAGGCCCTTCAGAGCCCCTCCCTCCCACCCTCGTTGGATGTCTGGGGGGCTCTGTCACAGTCTGCTCTGTAACAGTTTATGTCATGTCACAGTTTATGTTAATCATGTTAGGTTCTAGCCATGTTTTCCCCTGTCACGTTCGGTTCACTCACGTCACCTGTCTCATTGTTCACAGCTGCACCTCATTCACTGATCACTCCCTCCACAGTATTTAGCTTCCTGGTTTATAGTATAGTGTTTTTTCATAGCCTTGTTTTGTTTGTCATAGTCCTTTTTTCATAGTTAAGTAATTTTGATGATCTGGCTCTGCCGCGCCCTTTGTTCATGCTCCCTGTCTTGTTTTGTGGAATAAACCTTGTTTTTTTTTAACTAAAGAGCTGCATCTGGGTCTTACCTCACCATCGTTCCTGACACCCCCCCAGCACACACCCAACTGCCCAGAGCGACGGGACAGCAACCCACCACCACCACTATGTGATAAAGCTAATCAGAGGGGACCAGAGAGAATGAAATTCAGCCAATTGATGTTTTGAGGAGGCAGACATTGTTTCCATGCTAATATAATCTAAAAGAACATTTCTAAACCGGTTAATACACAGATTGTTCTTCGCTTTCCAGTTCATGAGAATAGTTTTCTTTGCGATACATAACACTGTGAGGATCATGTGTGCTAAGCTGAATTCCACGTTGATGTTGTCTAAGTCACCCAGTATGCATAGTGTGGGACATGCAGGGATGCTACACTTTAGCCATGTTGATAGGTCCTCACAAACCTCAAGCCAGAACTTCTGTGCAGGCGCACAAAACCACAAAGCGTGTGCATTATCATCAAGTGTGTTATCTGTGCAATGTGAGCAGATGTTTGAGTGTGTTAGAACCATACTGAACATCCTTTGTCCTGTATAGTGTGTTCTATGAAGAATTTTGTATTGTATGAGCTGTAAATTAGGTGTTCAAACATATTTGTGGCCAGAAGTTATGACTAGAACTGATGGATAAATCTGCCTCCCATTTTGAGGATGGAAGAGACATTGTGTCATCTATCTTAGACAATAATTTATATATTTTTGATAGTAGTTTTGGGGTGCATATGCTAAGAAATTCTGCTACCCTAATCGGGAGTTGTAAGTCTGGTTGGTGGAGGATATATTTCTTTGTTATTATAGACTTAAGTTTTTGATATTCTAGGAATTTATTGCTGCCTATCTCATGTTGTGATATGAGCTCATCAAATGAAATAAAATGTCCATTTTGGATTATATGTTCCAGATGTTTTATTCCTTTGTTCCTCCATAGTTTAGCATTTTTTTGTTTTGCAGGATGTCAGGATTGTTCCAGATGGGTGTTAGCTTACACGGGACAAGTGAAAACTTTGTTATTTTAAGAAATTCCCACCAGGCTGTCAGAGAGGTGCTGATGTTAATGCTTTTGAAACATTTGTGATGCTTCATGTTTGAACTAAGACGTGGCAGGTCAGAGATTTCCAGATTATCACACAATGCTTGTTCTATATTTATCCATGGTTCATCTATTGGGCTAAGTTTAAACCATTTTGATATATACTGTAACCTATTGGCTAAGGAATAGTGCTGAAAATTAGGTAAATCTAATCCACCACTGTCCTTGGTCTTCTGTAGGGTTTTTAAACTAATATATGGTTTGTTATTCCACAGAAATTTGGAGATGCATGAATCTAGTGACTTAATCCAAGTATCAGATGGTTTTATGGGGATCATTGAGAACAAGTAGTTTACTTTTGGTAGTATCATCATTTTAATGCTAGCAACTCTCCCCATAAGTGATATGGGTAATGACTTCCAACGAGAGAGATCGTCCTCTACTGTCTTTAATAATTGCACATAATTTAGCTTTGTTAGCTCTGAGAGCCTGGAGGAAATGTTTATGCCTAAATATCTAATATTTCCTGACTGTAAAGTGATCGCAGGTATATTCTGGACTCTGCAGTTAATGGGCAGAACTGTGGTCTTAGACCAGTTGATAGAGTAGTCAGAAAGTGCTGAGAATTTATTTATGAGTGTGATCGTGTAAATGAGAGATGCCTGTGAGTTCTGAAGGAAAAGTAAAACATCATCAGCATAAAGACTTATTTTATGCTCAATATTTTGGGGTTGGATACATTTAATATTTCTATCTTGTCTGATAGCAGCTGCTAAAGGTTCGATGAAAATAGCAAAAAGTGAGGGAGAAAGTGGGCAAACCTGTCTTGTACCTCTCTGCAAACTGAAGCTTGGAGAAGTTTGATCATTTGTCCTGACACTTGCATTTGGGGAGCTATATGATATCCTTATCCAGTTGATTAAGTGTGACCCAAACGCGAATTTGTTTAATGCTGCGAATAAAAATTTCCAGTTCACTCGATCAAATGCTTTTTCTGCATCTAGAGAGACTATTGTGGTTTCCAGGTTGTTGATGGTAGAATAGTCTATGAGATTAATTAGCCTACGAGTGTTAGTGGATGAGTGTCTACCCTTTATGAAACCTGTCTGGTCAGGATGTATTATAAGTGGAGTTATTTTTTTCTATTCTTTTGGCGAGGGCTTTACAAATTATTTTGAGGTCTGCATTTATTAGAGATAATGGGCGGTAGCTGGATGGAAGTATGGGGTCTTTTCCTGGTTTCTGTAGCAGGATAATGTTAGCAGAGTTCATGTGTGGGGATTATCTGCCATTCTGCTTAACCCATTTTGTGAAATGCAGGTGCCAAAACAGTTCAAAAGTATTTGTAGAACTCTGCTGGAAAGTCATCTGGTCCCGGGGCTTTGTTACTAGGCATATGTTGAAGGGCTTCATGGAGTTCTCCTATTGAAAGAGGTGAATCCAGAGCCATTGCCTGTTCGGTTTGTAATTTTGGAAGGTTGATATTACTAAGAAACTGATCTATGTTACTGTCTGATGGATCATTTTGTGATGAATATAAGGTTTTATAGATGTCCCTAAAAGCATTTGAGTCTTTAACAGAAGTGATTGTTGTTTTGTCTTTGTTTCTCTTTAGTTGATTAGCTAGGAACCTTCCAGATTTATTGCCATGCTCAAAGTTCTCCAAGCGAAGTCTTTGTATCAGAAACTGTGTTTGTTTATCAATATTTTTTTTTAATTCAAGTTTAGCTTTTCTTAGTTCATTCAGTATGTGTTCCTCTTTGGAGGTACTGTAGACAACTTCTAATGATTTAATCCTGAGTTCTAAATCTGATATCCTTGAACTTTCCCTCTTTTTCTTTGATGAAAAAGATTATTTTGCCTGAAATTACTGCTTTTCCGGCTTCCCAGAGAATACAAGCTGACATTCCTGGCAGGTCATTATTTTCTAAATATACGGACCATTCCCTTTTGAAATAATTAATAAAATCAGGGTCTTTTAGTAATGATGTATTAAATCTCCAATTCCTCGCTGGTGGTGTAACTCTGTTATTCTTCAGTGTGATAGAAACTGGAGCTTGATCACTGATAGTGATGGGGTGGATTTTGGTGTCTGAAATATCCCTCATCAAGGAACTGCTAACTAAGAAATAATCTATTCTTGAATATGAGTGGTGTACCGGTGAGAAGAAGGTGTATTCTCTAAGAGTGGGGTGGTGGGAGCGCCAAGCATCACAAAGACCAAAATCATTCATATACTGTTTAACAATGGACTGGACGTGGACTGCCAGTTCTGCTGACTTCCTAAAGTACTGAGTCTGTCTCCTCCTGAGTCAGAAACCATGTTAAAGTCCCCTCCTATGACGAGTGTGTTATCTGAGTGATCAGAGAGTGAAGTAAAAAAGGAGTGAAAAAATGAGAAACATAAGTTAACTATTAGAAAACTACCTTCTGGATCTATAACTGTGTTGTTTACGGTGAAATTTACTCTTCTGTTTATCAGAATGGCTACACCTCTTTGTCTGGAGTTGTAACAGGCTGAGTACACATGAGGAAACTGTGCTGTGGTGAGAACATCAGCTGCAGTCTTTGATAAATTAATCTCCTGTAATAAAACAATGTCTGCCTGTAAATCCTTCAATTTATTGGAGATTTTTAATCTCTTCTCCCTGGACCCAGCTCCATGCACATTCCATGAAATAAACCTTAGCGTGGACATGCTCAGACTAACGCAGTGAGTGCTGGATGTTTGCTAAAAGCATCCTGTGCGTGTGTGTGCATATATGCTTCCATGAACATGCCATTGTTGGTGTTTCAGTTGTCAATATGAGCTTGCTTCGATATGTACTTGCGCTGTCGATGCTGTGTGGTATTTGATTGCGTGCTCTGCTCAAATCTCTATGTGCGCCGTGCTTGTTAACATTACTTATTAAGGTGGAAACGCAGTGGGTTGGGGAAGAAAGACAGAATAGAAAAACAGTGCAAAAGAGTGGAAGTGTAAGATAGAAAAAACAAAAACAAGACAAACCCAAATAAAGAAATATGACCTGCATACATCCTATGCTGGTGAGACTGGCAGTGAGCTGTATGTTTTGCTTTGACAGATAACTGTGAATTGGATAGACTATTTCAGAGTTACTTATGTACCATCTATGGTGATATGATTTATACAAGTTAACGAATACAGATCACCTGGGGTTTAGAAGAGCCAAGGAGTGGTTTCCTGGTCGCGGGACAGCTGCCCGTTGATGAATAATTTATCCACCGCGATGACAGCTCGGGAGCCTCCTTCCATGAACTTTCTCCGGATGGGAAACAGAAACCCTGTGTCTTCCAGGATTTCTTTGGGAAACTGGTCGTTGACGCTGAAGTCAGTTCCTCTCAGCTCCCTGCCACGGCCCCTCACTTGGAACTTCTGTTGGTAAAGCTCGAACTTGGCCACAATCGGTCTCGGTCGGCGGGCATCAGGTCTCTTCCCTCCCAGGCGGTGGACTCGGTGAAAAGTGATGTTTTTCACTGCATCTCCTGGAAGTTTCAGCTGATTTTGGATAAAGTTTTTTATTGTTAGTTCAGGATCCTCATCTGCCTGCTCCGGGATTCCAGAAAACACCAGGTTGTCCCTCATACTACGAGCCTTGAGATCAATAATTGATTCTTTCATCCTCTTGTTCTCATCAGAGATCTGGCTCATTCTTTCGGTGAGTGTTTTCACCGATCCTCTGAGGGCTGCGTTTTCTGCAGCCACCGTCTGCACCTGTTGCTGGCTGAACTCCAACGACCCCCGTAATGCCTGGAACTCTCTGTGTAGAATTTCTAACAGAGACATACGGGCGTCGAAGCTGGATAATTTCTTATCTATTGATGTCAAAATGTCGGTAGAATAATTACCAGCTGGAGACGTCGCTCCGGGTGACTCTTCATTACGACTTCTTTTGGAGGTTGAAGCCTTGCTGCTGGCAGATGGGGTTGGTTGGTTTTACCCATGACGATCCTGTCAAAACACTCGTCGATGTAATTCGTGAGGCTATCCAGGCTTTCTTCACTGTACTCCAGTGTTTTGTTTTTGTTTCACCCGATAATATATTTATTTAAACAGTAGTTATTGGCGTAATTATAATGTTACTATATTGTTTGCTCTATTAGAGGCCTTGTTTGAATCTGCCGATAGTCTCACACACTCTCAAACACAGCCCTCTAACTGTCATCTCCAGTTCAAGATTATCAAAGTAAGCGTGACATTGACTGGCTGAATCTTTTCTTCAGGTGGACACTTCCTCGAAGAACTCTTGGTGAGCAAATTATACTCCTCAGACTTCTTAACTATGAAGTCTGAGGGTGGATGCGTGGTTGTCCCTGCGGTGGGCTTCCCGGGTTCTGTGCTCCGTTGAGGCTGCTGGTGGCCTGGGTCTTGTGGCCATCTCTGCCTGCTTCTGATTGCTTGGGGGGGCTGTGGATTGTGGCTCTGTACACTCATTACTAAGCACAGTTATCATGTAGGACCTGGGCCTGATGTCCACCAGGATCGGGGCCTGCAGTAACTGTACCCCCAGAAGGCAACCACCCGTCCCACCCCACCTCACCCCAGAGGACCTCTACAAATAAAGAAAAGAGAGAAAAAAAACCAAACAAACAAACCACGCAGTCACACCAGTCACAGCAGCTCGGGCCTGAGACCCACCATCACCCAGGCCCACCCAGGCCTCCCCCAACAGGGGAAAAGCACCGCCCCACCGCACGCCCCAACATCCTAAAAAACAGACAAAACAAAAAAAAAAAGTGGTTAGTCTTTTTCTGACTTAAGAAATTAGTATTTATTCAGTAATCATATTAATAATATATGTAAAGAAACCACCTTTGACATTTTAGTTGTTCAGACTAGGCAGCAAAGATGTAAACTGTAAATGGACAGTACTTACATAGCACTTTTCTAGTCTAGTTTTACACAAATAGCCACATTCACACACTCATACAGACCATCAATCAATACAGTGTTACAGGCAACATTGTGCCTTTTTTTCCCTCTAAACATGTCAGGTATTAAGTTGTAATGTAGTTCACTTTTTCAAATATTTGAATACAATACAACGATGGCTCCACTGTGACTCAAAACAGACATACCAACGGTTATGTTTTGACATATGTAATAGTGCAATATTCTTCCATGTTGTCTTTCCAGTCCTTTACTGACAAGCCAGTAGATATTAACATGGAAAAGATCAGCAAACACTTCAACTTTAGAGGCTCACTTAGAGGTAGAGGCAACTAGAGTGGACCCTGGTCTGCACTAAGAGAGGTAACCCTCACAAGAGAAAGTTTGAATTAATGTTCGTTATTGAACCACATCTTCCACACATGCACACACACTTGCCATATACTAAACAGGCTTTGAAATTAATGGAATGTCTACATAGTAAGTAATATTCACACCATACCTGCACAAAGAAATCACAAGAGAAAGAGTTACTACTGTTTGTGCTATATCTGGCTAAATAGATACACCACAGTGGAGACAGTCAGACATGCCTGCCATCAATTATTGGCTCACAGCAACTGTGAAATGCCTCTCCAAGCACACGCACACCCACACACATCTCCACATACACACACACACACAAGATTGCAATATAGTTACAGCTGAAGTCAATGTTTGTGTCGATGGAGACAGTGCATTGAAAAAAAATAGAAATGCATAGATATTTAGTTACAAGGTTATATATTAGTGTTTTAAAAAGAGATGGTAATTAAAACATATTTTCAATGAAAAACAGCAACCTTGTCCATCACCTCAGATTTGACATTATTGTTGTGATGTTTTTTATTTGACGCGTAACTGTGAATATACACTGTAGTATTAGGAAGTAGTGCTACACTGAAGTGGCGTCTGAAATCCATAAGCAACTGTCTGGCCCTAACCACTAGTAAGTTATCTTTACAGTGAGTGAACAAGTGAATGAGTTGGTAATTCAAACAAAGCCCATGTTTTACAACACAACTGAACCATATCAAACTCTAGCTTTGTGAGGTTTTATAAATGTTTTAGTCTTGTTTGGCCATACCACGTGAATAACTATTTTCAGGTCAGTGAAGTTTTTAGAAAGAAAGAATGTCTATAGAAATAAAACTTGTGAACTGTATGAAAATTTAATGGACATAGTTTTAATTTACTGAACTATTGAGCAGATTGCATCTTAAGTGATTGCAAAGGTCAGACAATGGGAACTGAAAATGATTTTAACACATTGATTCTGTCTTTACTTTTCTGTTACAGATCAAACAATTTCTACCTGGCTATGCTGCTTTTCATGCTGTTTCTGTGCATGCTACCAACTATCTTTGCCATAGTGAGGTATAAACCATCTCAACACTGTGGACCATTCAGGTAAGTACATCCTTTAAACAGCATAGAAAGTGACACTCTGACCAGATATAAATTGTTTTTTTAAAGTTTCTATTTTTTTTCTAATTTGCAATTATTTAAATGGAAGAGATAACTTATCTTGTTTCTTGCACTTAAAGAGTTGCTGATGTTCTGCATAAATAAATTTAAAAAATTTAAATTCCAAATTACTGTGAGATGTGGACCAGACTAGAAGGAAGGTGTCACGGCTAGGTCTACTAGCCGTCCCTTTAATGTGAGGACCTAAACACAGACACTGCAAGCAGAGGTGAAAGTGGTTAACAGTGTTATTGAGTTGAAGTGGTGTTTGTAGATTGTCGGGGGGGGGCTCCAGGAAAAGATATGCTCTGAATACGGAAAGAGACGGTTAGGAGGGTTGAGAGGAATGATTAATCCACTAGTGATTGCGGGTTTGTCTTTACGGTGTTCAGATGGGAATCCAGGTAGGAGAGGAGGGTGCTGGCTGTGTGCTGTGGCTCTGAGTCAGCGGTGGGGCAAGCAGGCAGGCAGTGAAGCGGAAGGCAGTGAATGATCCAACAGTGATGTTGATTCAGACATGAGCAACCTGAGCTCGGAGAACAGGCGGCAGGAGCAAGACTGTTGAAGCTAAAAGAGACAAGGTAAACAATGAGAAAAGGTTTCTCTGAAGACATAGGAGGGAGCCGTATTACCTCTCATGAAGTGAGATAATCTGGCGATGATTGGAGCTCATGCAGATCCTTAAAAAGGGTGTTCTGATGAGGGTAGATGAAGAACAGGTGTGACGGCAGGAGTGATCCAGCCTCTGCCCCAGACTCCAAGGAAACCTGCCCTCCCTCACGTAAGACTCAGAAACCAAACAGCAACAACAGTCAAGCATAATCATGACAGATGTTGGGTAAACCACAATTGCAAGGAGTAGAGATAAAATATGATCATACATTTCCCCTCATGGTCCTTGGAAGCAGATATCTCTTCCAAAATAGTTCAGCCTTGGACTGGCTGTACTCCATTTATATACCGTAACTTGATGTTCTAAAACTTCGTCAATTGTGTCAATTATTAGAGCTTCTCAATTTGGGTTCTCCATACTGAGTTTATACCTTAATATCTTTTTAAATATGATGTTAATTTATTCATCAGGAAAGCAGGCAGCTGTGGTGTGAAAAAGAATGCAAGGAGGCACTGCTTTTGCTGTCTTAGGTATGTAACATGAAATGTAATTTGAGAACCCAAATGCAAACATAGGAGGTAGGAGGTTACAGAAAATGTATTTTTAAGAAATAACTTAAACGTAGGGTTAGGGTTATGACACCAGCAGTGAGGGAAGCCGTCAAGCTGAAGAATGAGTACTATCGAACCTTTTTGGCCATTGGGACTCTGGAAGCAGCTGATGGGTGAAGCCATGGAGAACGACTTCTGGACGACCTTGAAGAGAATCTGGTCCACCATCTGGCGGCTCGGGGGGGGGGAGGAAGCGGTGCACCGTCAACACAGTGTATGGTGGGGATGGGGCTCTAATGACCTCAACTAGGGACATATTGAGTCAGTGGAGGGAATACTTCGAGGATCTCCTCAATCCTACTGACACGTCTTCAGATGAGGGAGCAGAGTCGGAGAGCTCTTTTTGAAAAGGAGGAGGAAGATCCCTCGGATAGAATCGAATCTCGGATTCAAGAGGTGCAGTGTGGTTTTTTCCTCCTGGCCATGAACAGTGGACCAGCTCTACACCCTCAGCAGGGTCATGGAGGGTACATGGGAGTTCTCCCAACCGGTCTACATGTGTTTTGTGGACTGTGTTTTGTGGGGCTGTTCAGTTTCTGTATGACCAATGTCAGAGTTTGGTCCGCAGTGCCGGCAGTAAGTGGGACGTGTTTCCGGTGAGAATTGGACAACGTCAGGGCTGCGCTTTGCCACCGATTCTGTTCATAATTTTTATGGATAGATTTTTTAGGCGCAGCCAGGGCATTGAGGGGTTCCGATTTGGTGACCTCAGAATCGGGTCTTTTCTTTTTGTGGATGATGTAGTTCTGTTAGCATCATCGGGCAGTGACGTTCAGCTCTCACTGAAGCGGTTCACAGCCGAGTGCGAAGTGGTTGGGATGAGAATCAGCACCTCAAAATCTGAAACCATGATACTCAACCAGAAAAGGGTGGAAGGCCCTCTGCGGGTTGGGAATGAGATTCATCCCCAAGTGGAGGAGTTCAGGTATCTCAGGGTCTTGTTCACGAGTGAGGGACGAATGGAGTGGGAGGTTGACAGGCGGATCGGTGCGGCATCCGCAGTTATGCGGGCTTGTCACTGACCCATCTTGGTGAAGAAGGAGCTGAGTCAGAAGGTGAAGCTACCGATTTACTGGTCAATCTATGTTCCTACCCTCACCTATGGTCACGAGATATGGGCAGTGACCGAAAGAACAAGGTCGCGAATACAAGCAACCGAAATGGGCTTCCTCCGCAGGGTGTCTGGGCTCTCCCTTAGAGATAGGGTGAGAAGCTTGGTCATCCGGGAGAGGCTCAGAGTAGAACCACTGCTGCATCGAGATGAGGTGGCTCGGGCATCTGGTTAGGATGCCTCCTGGACGCCTCTCTGGTAAGGTGTTCCAGGCACATCCCACTGGGAGGAGACCCCGGGGAAGACCCAGGACACGTTGGAGAGACTATGTCTCTCGTTTGGCCTGGGAATGCCTTGGGGTTCCCCCGGAAGAGCTGGAAGAAGAGGCCGGTGACAGGGATATCTGGGTTTCTCTGCTTAAGCTGCTGCCCCCGCAACCCGATCTCTGGAGAAGCGGTAGACGATGGATAGAACTTAAATGTACAACACCCATTTCAAAAAATGGGATGCTGTATAAGTATAGATAAAAACAAATCACGTGAACAAATATTTTACTCACAACAAAACAAATAAAACATCTAAAAAAAAATTAAAGTGAGACACTTTACTATTTCATGAAAATAACTAGTGCATCTTGATGGCAGCAACATGTCGCATAAAAGTTGGTATTTAGGAAACAAAAGGCTGAAAAAGTAAGTGATACCACTGAGAAACAGTTGGGGGAACATGTTGCAACTAATCACTAATCACTTAATTCTCAATAAGTCGGTTACATAATTTCATATAAAAAAAGCACCTTAGTGTCATGGGACAATAATTTCTCCTGTCACCTTGATGAGTCTGGATCTCAGGAATAATGTTATTAAAAAATAATCAAACGCTGTTGTTACTTGTATTAGTGGTAAATGTAGGATCAGGAGTGAAAGATAAAGTAAAAATCCTCTTCTGTAGACAGCAATGTGCAATCAGGGTGCATTTAGCCAATATCAGAAATACAGGGCAAATGTACAGTGTGACAAGTCCGGAGTTAACTGACTAGCTTGCTTGGGGCTTTGTCTTTTGTACTCTTTGGGGCTCCTCCTTGGTCAGATTAGGGTTTATGCATACGAATCCTTCACTCTGCACAAGGTGCATATGGTAACCAGTCCCAGAAATACCCAACAGAGGTCTAATCACAGTTACGTAAAGAGCATACATGTGCATGAATGAATAGTTTGAAGACAAAACTGTTACGGGGGATAAAAGAAATACATATGTCACTAGGGTTCATTCTCAAAATCAGAAAGGCAGCCTCTCAGAAGTAAAGATAGGCAGAGGTTCAGCCTCGTTAAATTGTGGTGCAATTTCAGAATAATGGTTCTTAATGTAAGATTTGGAAAACTTTGATCAATCATCTACAGTACATAATACCATCAAAAGATACAAAGAAACTGGAGACATCTCTGTGAACAAGGAACACAGATGAAAATCAATACTGGAATTTTCAGGCTCTCAAGTCTGGACAAAGGCTCATTTGAAAAGGACAGATGCAAAGTGGGAAACTGTTTCGTGGTCAGATTAATCGTCTTTTTCAGGAAAGGCCTTACATATTTCACAATATTGCCTAAAGTATTCACTTACCCATTCAAATAATTAAATTCAGGTGTTTGAATCACTTCCATGGCCACAGATGTATAAATTCAAGCAACTAGGTGTGCAGACTGCTTCTACAAAAGTCTGTGAAAGAATGGGTCGCTCTCAGGAGCTCAATGAATTCCAGCGTGGTACCATGATAGGATGCCACCTGTGCAACAAGTCCAGGTGTGAAATTTCCTCACTACTAAATATTCCACAATCAACTGTCAGTGGTATTATAACAAGGTGGAAGCGATTGGGAACTACAGCAACTCAGCCACAAAGTGGTCGGCCACGTAAAATGACAGAGCATGGTCAGTGGATGCTGAGACGCATAATGCGCAGAGGTCGCCAACTTTCTGCAGTCAATCGCTAAAGACATTCAAACTTCATGTGGTATTCTGATTAGCTCAAGAACAGTGCATAGAGAGCTTCATGAAATGGGTGTCCATGGCCAAGCAGCTGCATCCAAGCCATACATCACCAAGTGCAATGCATAGCGTCGGATGCAGTGGTGTAAAGCACTGGACTCTAGAGAAGTGGAGATGCATTCTCTGGAGTGACGATTCACGCTTCTCCATCTGGCAATCTGATGGATGAGTGTGGGTTTGGCGGTTGCCGGGAGAACAGTACTTGTCTGACTGCATTGTGCCAAGTGGGAAGTTTGGTGGAGGGGGATTATGGTGTGGGGTTGTTCTTCAGGAGCTCGGCTTGGCCCCTTAGTTCCAGAGAAAAGAACTCTGAATGCTTCAGCATACCAAGAGATTTTGGACAATTTCATACTGCCAACTTTGTGGAAACAGTTTGGGGATGGCCCCTTCCTGTTCCAACATGACTGCGCACGAGTGCACAAAGCAAGGTCCATGAAGACATGGGAGAGCGAGTTTGGTGTGGAAGAAGTTGACTAGTCTGCGCAGAGTTCTGACTTCAACCCTCAAATGCACTTCTAGTAGAATGGTCAAAAATTCCCATAAACACACTCCTAAACCTTTTGAAAAGCTCGCCCAGAAGAGTTGAAGCTGTTATAGCTGCAAAGGGTGGGCCGATGCCATATTAAACCCTATGGATTACGAATTGTATGTTATTTAAGCTCATATGCGTTTAAAGGCAGATGAGTGAATACTTTTGGCAATGTAGTGTATATGCAATATTTGCAATGGTTTCATTATTCTATTTATTATTAATAATAAGGTGTTTGCAATATGTACTATGTACTGTCTTTTGCATTTTTTCTAATTTGTTCAAAATAATTGGAAAGCACAGCTTCCAAACAAATTTCCCCAAGGGAACAATAAAGTATATCTTGATCTTCTTACATTGTTATACAAAGGTTATCTGAAAAGGTTCTCAAAAAGGAAAGACATTTTTTTAAAGTGAAAATAAAGTCTGCTTCATCTCACCTTTCTATCCTCATATTTATGACGACATGAAGCACCGTTAGTACAAATGGATGAAAATGATTGAGCATTGCTATGAAAGTTGCAGCTACAAGGAATTGTGTGACAGAATTATTGCCTTTCATTCATAAAGGATGGTCTGTTGTATCCTATCCTAAAGAGGACAGAAAAGGAAACATTGGAGCTCCTTTCCTTAGTATTTAGAGAATCCAAAAGGCTCTTAACTTGGCTGCCAGTTTGATACATAATTTCATTCAGTTAGGAAGGCTCCTAAGCAAAATAGACTATTGACCAGTCCCTTAACCTAAAAAATCTATGCAAATGTTAATTTGAATAAAACTCTAAAATCTGGATTTCAGTGGTCAAGAGAAGATTTATGACATCATCTCAGAAACAGTGGCCAGTGACTTCCCCCTTTGGTTCAGTAAAGTGATGAGTTATGTCACCAGTCCTGTTGTGGTGCTGCCAGCACTTCTGCTACTATTGTAAGACTGCACACACCTCACATATGAATACATGGGACACATATACACGTATGAAATGGACATATGTTCTTTTTGAGTGTTGAAATGTGTCTGTTTCAGCATGCTGATATACTATCTCCAAGCCATTGCCAGATCCCTTAAATTCACCAACAACCAACTGAGGATGCAACTCCAGACTGTGAGTTTTAGTAGAATCTCTCTCATATCATCAACATCTATTCTTTGTAGGTATGAATAAAATATATACAATAATATGACATTTTTTATCTTAGTTGCACTGCATTTGCATGGTTTGGTTCTGAATGAATAGTATGTAGACATGCAGAAAGTATGACAAGTAAAGTCCTTAGGTTTTTCTAAACTTTAATATTTATATCAAATTAATGAGAGTTTTACTGAACTTGAGTAGTTGTAACCTACATAAGACTATCCACAAATGTGATCCATGATCTTATCATATTTCCCAAGCCACACATAAGAGTTTCTTTTTAATCAAATTCAATACATAAAAAGAGGGAATTGCTTTGTGGACATTTGTGGGTCCACTTGTGCATATTTTCCACATTTAAACATCATATGTGATATGTAGCCTTCAAAGCATCTAGCCTTTGATATTTAAATCATTAAACAAACTCTGAATGTCTTTTTCTAAGGAAAATTCACTCTGGATTACTAGATTTTACGGTAGAAGGGATTATTTGAAAAACACAATAGTTTCATAAACACAGTCTTTGATAATCTTTTTATCCCTGCGACTCTTCAATCCATTCAGACATCAAATAATGAAGTACTGTCAATGATGGCGTCAGCCAATGTGATACTTTGACTGTGAGGCGAGTAAAACATTGAATGAACAGTGAGCCATGTGTTAAGGAAGTGCCATGACACCCAGGAAGCACATCCCAGAAAAATGAGGGGAGATTCATTATGGCTTGAAGGTGACCTGGAATTGACTAACCGGTGGCTGGGGGAGGCAATTTGAAGTGGCTACATTTGTATCTGTAAATGATAATGACTAAATCAGTTCAGGATCAATAACGCTGTAGTGGATCAAGATGCTCCACTTTGTCTTTCACCTGCTTGTCGACTCCAGAGATTGTACCTCCCTTTGGTTGCCCGTTGTGCTGATGAATGTAAAACATTGCTCTTTTCAGGTGGATTTATTCATTAATTTATGAGATTAAATGTTGCCACGTGTTAGTGTTGTGAGGACCTTTGACTCACATTGCGGAATTTTCTCCGCAGATCAGCAAAAGGGAAGTCACAAAATTCACATGACTCACAAACTGACAGGAAGCGAATCACAAATATGTGAAACCTGATTTACGGGTACAAATTAATTCCTAAATATGTAAATTTAACTTTAAATTAGGTTTAGTGATGAAACTATTTACATTTGTACAACCCTTCATCATCTTTATGTCAATGATTATTTTGTGATTATTAAGTGTTTAGAAAGCATATTATACTTTTATGTACATTAGTGTGGCTGTAGCTCAGGAAAAGGGGTCAACTGCCAGTTGAAAGTCTGTGGGTGCCAAGGGCATTAGTCTGTCTCCCAAGGCAAAGGGGGTTTAGGGGAGGGGGTCACACTAAGAGTGACTCAAACCTGGATGGAGTGGCAATAGAAAATTAAAGTCGTCTTGCCCAGAAAAGGCTAACCAAAGCACACCCCAGGAGAGAGGAAGCATAGCTTTATATGGTATTATTTTGGGCAGGGTGTATGCAAATTTACTATCCTCGTGCACGTGCACTTAAATACGCATGGGTGGTATTCATCATTTACACAGGCCGTTTACACACTTTTTCCGAAGTTAAGAGCATTTAAATCTGACACGGCGTGTTCGTATAAGACCTTCTTATGAAAAAAGTGAGAGAAATTTAGAATAAAAATGTGAAAATGTTCTTGCAGGAGGTCCATTGTCTTTTTGAAATATGCAGACTCTTTCCTGTATCACTGATTGAAGAAAGTGTCTTTTAAAAACTGGTTGGGAGTTGATTTTGAGTTCATCTTCAACCCGAAAAAGGTCCAGCCAGCTCATCTTTGATAATACCAGTCCATACCAGTACCCCACCTCCACCTTGCTAGTGTCTGACTCGAAGTGGAGCTCTGTGCCCGTTACTGATTCAGCCACGGGCCCATCCATCTACTCTGTCAAGAGTCACTCTCATTTCATCAGTCCATAAAACCTTTGGAAAATCTGTCTTCAGATATTTCTTGGCCCAGTCTTGACCCTTCAGCTTATGTGTCTTGTTCCGTGGTGGTGGAGTTTCAGCCATCCTTACCTTGGCCATGTCTCTGAGCACTAAACATCTTGTACTTCTGGGTTCTCCAGACAGGTTGCAGTTATGGAATAGGATAGCACTGGAAGATGAGTTCCTGGTTGCTTCACGCTTGATTCTTCTCAAATTTTTGGCAGTTAATTTTCATCTTTTTTCTCAAGTTGTTGAAATTTCAAGTGTGCTGCAACCCTCGGAGAGACTTTTTGTAATTTTTGACTTTTCAGAATGAGTTAAATCCCTTGTTTGGCCCATTTTCCTGAGGAAAAGAAGCTGCGTAATAATTATGCAAATGTTGATACAGGGTGCTGCCCTCTTTAGGCCACACCCTTCCTTATTACATAGATACACTTAACCTGTTATGGTTAAATCCATTAAGCATTCAAGTTTATACATTGTGGAGTTAAATATGCATAAAGATGATGATACGATCAACATACTCACTTGCCTAATAATTGTGCACAGTGTTATTATATTAGTGTTATATATTTGTGGCTACAGAAATGTTATAGTGATAGTGTATAGTGGGTTACAACTACCAAAGTCTTAAAAAAGTGTTTGAAAAAAACATTGAAAATGATCCTTGGATGAAGTCTTGTACTGACCAAAATGATACACGTGTATAAAGTTGGAATTTTCCTTTACTCTTAATAGGAACGGACTGAGGACAAGAAGAAAGTCTTCCAGATGGCTACAGGTAACTTGTGTTTTGTGTGGGCTTGTGGTGTTTTATGAATATTCCACCCAGGCAAGCTGTGTGCTCCAGATGGACAAATTTATGTAAGACAGACAGCATAGTGCAGTCTGGAGTTGTTGACTTGGTCACTGTTTAGCTCTTAGACATGAGGTGATATCCAGAGGGGATAATACATTCACAGTGGCCTTCTTGAAGCTTGAGAAAGGCAACAAAATGGGATTTGGGTTGTCTTGGAAGAACTATTTATGTGAGTCAGGTTAACCTTTTTACCATTTGTTGGAATGATGAAATTTAAGGCAATATGTGACCAAGAGTGTTTGAGAATAGGATGAATAGGAAGTGGAATTAAAGAGTCCCAAGTCACACTTGTTATCATATATTTATTGTTATATCTATTCTGGGCACACACAGAGTAGACAGAAATGATTGGGTGTCTGCCTCTATAGCTGGTCACCAAAATCTTTTACAATAGACAAGGAAAGTCCAGTTCATGCCAAGATTGCAGGTGATATGAAAGTGAGATACTGTAGCCTCGTATATGCTTAAGACAGGTGATTAAATAGAAGATTTTTGATGTGATCCATTGGTTTCCTTAGATGGGCAACCTTTTTTTATGTGGCATTATATAAATTAGACTATTTGGATTTAAATTGATTAGATTTTTGGGGGTTTCAATTGGATTTCAATTCATTGGATTTTAATTGGCTTGTATTGGACTAAATTCTTGAAGTGCCTTGAGATTTAATTTGTTTTTGTTTTTTCATTGTTTTAATTGCATTTTTTGTTTCCATTCAGCAAACAAACAGTGTCTACAAAACTAGACACAAAACAAACACAAGGCAAGGCAAGTTTGTTTGTAGAGCACAATTTGTACACAAGGCATTTCAAAGTGCTTTACAGCTGCATAAAATCAGAAGAAGGCAAATAAAATAATTCCAAAAACATAAAAAATAATCATTGATTAATTAAATTAAAAGCGAAGAGTGCAGATAAAATCCTTTCAGTTGAATAGTTGCACAGCTAAATAAACTGTTTTCAGCCTGGATTTTAAACATTGTCAGAGTTGAGGCCTGTCTCACATCTTCTGGAAGACTGTTCCAGATTTTAGGAGCATAAAACTGAAACACAGCCTCACCTTGTTTAGTCCTGACTCTGGGCACCAGCAGGAGACCCCTCCCTGAGTTTCTCAGAGTCCGAGCTGGTTCATATGGCTCTATTATGTCAGAGATGTACTTTGGCGCTAAACCATGAAGAGACTTGTACACAAGCAGAACTGTTTTAAAGTCTATTCTCTGGGTGACAGGAAGCCAGTGCAGAGACCGAAGCACTGGACTAATATGGTCGTATTTCCTGGTTCTAGTCAGAACTCGAGCAGCAAAATTCTGGATGTTTAGAGAGCCCAGTCAGCAGGCCGTTACAGTAGTCTAACCTGCTGGAGACAAATGCATGGATTAGTCTTTCTAAGTCTGGTTTAGACACTATTCCTTTGATTCTGGCAATGTTTTTTAGATGGTAAAAAGCCGCTGATCTTATGGATTTACTGTGGCTGTTGAAATTCAGGTCTGAGTCCAATATTACCCCTAGATTTCTAACCTGATTATTAGGTTTATTAGGTTTAAGAGAGAGAGTCCCAGGGTGACTGATAACACTTTCTCTTTGTTTCTGTGGGCTACAGACAATGATTTCAGTTTTCTCTGAGTTTAGCTGGAGAAAATTGTTTTGCATCCACACACTGATCTGTTCGATGCAGTGGCACAATGTATCTACAGGCCCGTGTTCTCCTGTCATCAAATGACCCATAGATCTGAGTGTCATCTGCATAGTTGTGGTAGGACACATTATAGCTGCGTATTAGCTGGCCCAATGGGAGCATGTACAGTTTGAACAATAGTCCTCAAGATAGGACTTGAACCAGTTTAAAGCGCTATGAGAGATTCCCACCCAGTCTTCTAACCTCCATAATAAGATTGCATGGTCAACTGTGTCAAAGGCAGCACTCAGGTCTAGCAGAACTAAGACTGAGACTTTGCCTGCATCTGTGTTCAGGCGGATATCGTTTGTCACCTTGATCAGAGCTGTCTCAGTGCTGTGGTGGGGCCTAAAACCTGAGTGGAAAGTATCAAAAGCATTGTTAGACAGGAGAAAGTCAGAAAGCTGTCGGTATACAATTTTTCTAGGACTTTGCCTAAGAATGGCAGGTTTTCATATGGGTAGTTGTTCAGTACTGTGGCATCAAGATTGTTCTTCTTTATAACAGGCTTAATGAGAGCAGTTTTTAAGGCCTTTGGAAAAGTTCCAGTCTGGAGTGAGATGTTAATTAGATAAGCGAGTTGTGGTAACAAACTGCTCAACACAGACAAATCTAGTGGGCAACTCATCAAGGCTGCATGTCGATGAAATCAGGCTGCAGATAATGTCTTCGACTGTTTTGTCAGTGACAGGTGTGAAATGTGTGTGTCAGATCTAGGTGTCCATTTTTAATACCTTGAACTTTGTCATTAAAGAATATCGCAAACTCATTACACTTAGATATACACTTTCAATTGTTGATGAAACAGAATTTTCTCAACAACAGATATTTCAGGGTGATCAATAAGGGTTGTGCTATGAATGATATGATGCCTTATTTGCAAAAGCTAAGAAAATCTTGTTTGGACAATTTGTAATTGTTAGTAAGCTGTTGAATGACATAAGCTTATCATCTGAGAATAGGTCCCTGAGAGATTTAATATTCTAATTAAACCATTGTCCAAAACCATGGTCTGAAGAACCTGGGGGAAAAGCAGGGTTATTTATTATTGGGGTGAAAATAGATGTTATATTTGATCTTCCCTCAAGACCGCGGACAAGCTACTAGGAATCATTTGGATAGAATGCAATAACCTAGACAACACATTCATTTTGACAAGGGCAATGTGTCCCAACCAGGAAACAGGAAGTGACATCCATCGCTTTAGGTCCTGCTTCATTTGCCAAAATAAGGGTGCAAAGTTGGCTTTATATAGTTAATCAAAGGATGGGGTGATGAAGATTCCTAAGTACACAAACCCATTGGGAGACCATTTGAAAGGAAAGGAAGGTAGAGTAGTTGGTATTGTTCAAAAAGTGCCAAACGGCATAGCCTCTGATTTAATCAGGTTGATCTTATAACCAGAGAAACAACTATATCTGTTAATCACATCAATAAGACGTGGTACAGATGTTTCAGGGTCTGTCAGAAGAATTAGAACATCATCCGTGTATAAGGTTATTTTATGACACAGCTGTTCAATCTCAAACTACGTTTTGTGGGTGTCACCTTTATATTTATTAAGTGGCTCTACGGCCAAAGCTAATAGGAGGGGCAATAAAGGGCAGCCCTGCATCACCCCTCTGTGAGTATTGAAGTATTCTGACCTGAGTCCATTAGTCAAGACTGCTGCCTGTGGTCGAGTATATACAGTACAGGCCAAAGGTTTGAACACACCTTCTCAGTCAATGCGTTTTCTATATTGTCATGACTATTTACATTGTAGATTCTCACTGAAGGCATCAAAACTATGAATGAACACGTAGAGTTATGTACTTTACAAAAAAAGGTGAAATAACTGAAAACATCTTTTATATTCTAGTTTCTTCAAAATAGCCCTCTTTGCTCTGATTATTACTTTGCACATTCTTGGCATTCTCACGATGAACTTCAAGAGGTAGTCACCTGAAAAGGTTTTCCAACAGTCTTGAAGAAGTTCCCAGAGGTGTTTAGCACTTGTTGGCCCCTTTGCCAGCTCACCCCAAACCATCTCGATTGGGTTCAGGTCCAGGGACTGTGGAGGCCAGGTCATCTGCCCCAGCACTCCATCACTCTCCTTCTTGATCAAATAACCCTTACACAGCCTGGAGGTGTGTTCGGGGTCATTGTCCTGTTGAAAAATAAATGATTGTCCAACTAAACGCAAACCAGATGGGAGGGTATGTTGCTGTAGGATGCTGTGGTAGCCATGCTGGTTCAGTTTGCCTTCAATTTAGAATAAATCTCCAACAGTGTCACCAGCAAAACACCCCTCACACAATCACACCTCCTCCTCCATGCTCCACAGTGGGAACCAGGCATGTGGAATCCATCCGTTCACCTTTTCTGCGTCTCACAAAGACACAGCGGTTGGAACCAAAGATCTCAAATTTGGACCAAAGCACAGATTTCCACTGGTCTAATGTCCATTGCTTGAGTTTTTTGGCTCAAATAAATCTCTTCTGCTTGTTGCCTCTCCTTAGCAGTGGGTTCCTAGCAGCTATTTGACCTTGAAGGTACTGATTTGCGCATTCTCCTCTTAACAGTTGTTCTAGAGATGGGTCTGCTGCTAGAACTCTGTGTGGCATTCATCTGGTCTCTGATCTGAGCTGCTGTTAACCTGCGATTTCTGAAGCTGGTGACTCGGATGAACTTGTCCTCAGAAGCAGAGGTGACTCTTGGTCTTGGTTTCCTGGGTCGGTCCTCATGTGTGCCAGTTTCGTTGTAGTGCTTGATGGTTTCTGCAACTCCACTTGGGGACACATTTAAAGTTTTTTCAATTTTCCGGACTGACTGAGCTTCATTTCTTAAAGTAATGATGGCCACTCGTTTTTCTTTAGTTAGCTGATTGGTTCTTGCCATAATATGAATTTTAACAGTTGTCCAATAGGGCTGTCGGCTGTGTAGTAACCTGACATCTGCACAACATAACTGATGGTCCCAACCCCATTGATAAAGCAAGAAATTCCATTAATTATCCCTGATAAGGCACACCTGTGAAGTGAAAACCATTTAATTTTTTGAAGCACATCGAGAGAATGCCAAGAGTGTGCAAAGCAGTAATCAGAGCTGTCAGGAACCTCGGACTCAGGACACAGGTGCAGGGTCAGTTTGGATTCGTAGAGATGTTTATTAGAAACACACAGAGCACAGCAAGGCAGGACGAGGATCTCAAAGCAGAGCAAAGTAAAGGCTGTGAAAGACCCAAGCACTCACCTCCGTAACTATGGGGGAGGATGAGCGCAGCTATGAAATCTACAAAACATAAACCGCTCCAACTCAAGAGGGAAACAGAAACGCTATGAACAATTTAACTAAACAAAGACACGTTCTAATGAGGCGGATTTAACAAAGGATGCACTCTTACAAAACAGGGGCTCTATGAAACTTTAACTATAAACAAAAATCTCTCCTTGAAAACAGAGGAACAAACAAGGCTATGAAACTTACCGTATAGAATAAATAAACTATGACTAAATTACAAACAAGATAGCACTGCAGGAGAATCGCTCACTGCAGGCTCGTGGACTCTATGGGTCAAAGTAAGGCTGGTAATGAGGCTCATGAATGGAGACAACATACTGGCACAAGACAAGGGAAACGCAGACTATTTGAACACGTGAGGGACCAAGGGGAACAGGTGGAAACACTTGGGAATCAGGGAAGACAATCAGACGCTTGGCACGGGAGGAAGGGCTAGATACCTGAAACGAGAGGAGAAGGTCAGTGATTCTTCAAAAATAAAATAGGAAATGACGAGACAAGACATGGAACAGAACGTAAATCGTGACAAGAGCAAAGGGTGGCTATTTTGAAGAAACGAGAATATAAACTATTTTTTTTCATAGATTTGATGTCTTCAGTGAGAATCTACAATGTAAATAGTCATGAAAATAAAGAAAACGCATTGAATGAGAAGGTGTGTCCAAACTTTTGGCCTGTACCATATAATTTTGATCCATTTTATAAAATTCTCCTCCAAACCAAATTTACCCAGTGTATACAGTAAGAAAGACATTAAATTCAGTCGGATGCTGTCTCTGAGAGAAAGTACCAGACCATTAATAGACAAACACCTAACATTGGTAGCTGAATTCTGACCCCTTACAAAACCTGTCTGGTCTTCCTTTACCAGTATTTGATAAAAGATTTTCTAAACAAGAGGCCAAGATTTTAGAAAGCAGCTTCCTATCCACATTTGGGAGGGCAATGTGCCTGTAGGATCTGCAAGAGTCAGAACACTTCCCCTTCTTTAAAATTAAGGATATATTGCCCTCCTTCAGTGTCTGTGGGAATTCTCCTGTACAAGAATATTGAGAGTAGAAGAATATTTTGGAACTGTTTATAAAATTCACTACAGAAGTTAGTTGTCAGGTCCTGGTGACTTTCCATATTGTAATGTATTAATAGCTTTGATCACTTCCGTTTTTAGTTATGGGACTATTAACGGCAGTCTTATGCTCTTCTGACAAATTTGGCAAATCCAATTAAGCAAAGAAATTGTCCATTAGTTGCTCTCCCCGTGGAGCTTGTTCGGAAGAGTACAGGTTTTTGTTAAAATTTCTAAAACAGTTATTTATCAGTTTATTTTCATGTACCTTGTGGCCATCTTTATCACATACAGCTGCAATAGTTTGGGACTCTGCACACTTCTGAACATAATAGGCCAGACATTTGCCTGCTTTATCTCCATGCTCATAAAACTTCCGTCTCGTATATTTAATTTTCTTCTCTGCATCCCTGGTAAGAAGGCAATTAAGAGCTGTTCTGATTGCTGTGATTTCTTGCCACAATGGTGGTGATGGAGAGGCAATATATGCTTTTTCTTTATCCGTCAATTCACTCTCTAAAGATTTTTGTTTCTCCTGTTTAATAACGGCATTATTGCATTGCTGGCCGATGAAGTATTGATTTCCAGGAATGCTTTAAATTCAGTAGAGAAGTTGGAAGTAATCCTCATCTTTAATAATAATGGTATTAAGTCTCTTTTTGAGATTAGAGTCCATAATTACTCTTGCATGGTCGGAGATAATTATACTGGTTATGTCGCATTATAACACTGAATATAAGTTAGTTCTTGGCTGAAAAAAATAATCAGTCCTGGTTTGACACTTATGTGAGGCTGAGAAAAATGTATATTGTTTATCAGAGGGGTGGGTGCACCTCCAAGCATCAATAAGTCCAAACTCCTCACATAGAGCATGGAGTGTGTTGGCCTGAGGAGAGCGGAGTCTGTTACTATGTGGAAATTTGTCAACAAGTAGATTTAATATTAGGTTAAAATCACCGCCAACAACAACAGTCGAGTTAGAAAGGAATGAAGCTAAGTCCAGAAACAGTAACTGGGTGGGCAGATGCAAATGTACACATTCATCATTACAATATTTTGACCTTGCAAAATCCCTTTGATATTCACATAAAAGGTAGTTTTTTTCTAATCAACACTGCTGCTCCTCCCCCATTTCTTGTTGTAACTTTAAATGCTCTGTATCATCAAGATGTGTCTCTTGTAACATAGCAACATCTATATCATCCTTCTTTCGACATGTATTTATTTTTCTCTGCATAATAGGGCTGTGGACACCCTGTACATTCCAGGTGCATACTCGCAGCTTATTCATTGTTAGTATTATAGTGTCATACAAAGCATATTGAGCTAAGAGATCCACCACACACTGGATAAGAGTAAAATAAACAAAGAAAGAAAAACAAAGAGCTGTGCAACAAAACATTAAAAACTAGTAATTTGGCAATGATCCTTTTAAAGGGAAAAACCGTCCTTCTGCCTGTGGCTGAGAGCCAACAAGTGCAAAATGCGCTAAACACGCACCTACTCATATATATAAACACTCTACAGTCTGTCAAGAACATGGCGAAGTAGAACATTTCACCTGGTTGATTATAAGCAGTAGGAAAGAAAAGGGGCATAATCACACACGCCTCCATTTGGCAGATACTCACATTGCTTCATAAGGCACAGTCCAGGTGCAATGTTAAAGAAAAGGGATAGTCCAGTGATTACAGAGATTTAGGGCAGCAATTCCACATAAATCGCAGCTGCTTCCGGTGTGCTAAATCTCTTCACCACACCGCTGACAGACAGCTTCAGCATAGCAAGATATTGAAGGCCATAATCCACGTTCTTCCTCCTCAGACAACCCTTCACCTTGTCAAAAGCCTTGCATTTCTTGGCCATCATCACTTAGGAATCATTAAAGAAGGAAACTCTGATCCGGTCTGGTGGCTAGTTCGGCTCTGTAGCAAGGCGCCAGGCTGTGGCCATCACTCGTTGTTTATCAGTGAAGTTGTGAAGTTTCATGACGATGGGTCTGGCGCGTTGGCTAGTGCCCGGCCTCGGTTCTAGGAAGCGGTGAGCGCAGTCCAACTTGATCTTCCCGGTTTTAGTTGTGAGATTGAGATAGGAGGGGAGCCATGTCTCCATGAAAGTGACTGGATCTTTTCCCTCCGTGCCCTCGGGCTGCCCGACCAGACAAAGGTTACATCTGCGGCTGTGGTTTTCCAAATCATCTATGTGATCTGCTATGTCGGTTATTTGTTTTTTGAGTTTAGTTACTTTAGCCTTCAACATATCTGTTGTGTCTTCCATACCTAAGATCCGTGTCTCGGCATCACCAACCCGCGTTGCCATAACCTGCGTCTGAGATGTTTGTTCACATATAGCAGCAAACACAGTGTTAACTTTAGCATCCAATGACTTTGTAATGTTGTCAGTTATCTTGCTAAAAGCCAAAAGAATACTTGGGTTAACATCGCTCCCGGATTCCTCGACCTCGGCTTCCACCTCAGTAGGATCTTCAGGTTCAACTGCAGCAGACTCCATAGCGTTGTTAGCATGCACCCCCGAAGCAGTATTTTTCTTAGATTTGGAGCGATTTTGGGCATTCTAAAAAATAGTCATCCAGGCTCATTATAGAGCTACTCCTACAGACGCTTATAACATTTCACCAGGTGAACACATATTTTAGACGGATTTTTTTGCAGTGGTGCGCCAGACTTTTTTTCTGGGTGCACCAGCACAAAAGTTAAGTGCATCCAAATTTTCGACTGCATCGCATTCAACATTGCAGTTTTACATGTTCACTCTTTTTTTAAATAACTGCCTGTCTTTTTAGGCCATATTGACTGGTAAATGATTAACTAACAATCTGGTCAACATAAAAGTCTATATTTGAAGCACAATTCCACAAGACAGGTAACTAACTGAAGTGCTTTACTGAGCTGAAATTTAAACTTAAAACATCTCAAGATAAATGAAGCCAAAAAAATATAAATTAAAAGTGCAAGTGTTTTAAGGACTCCAGCCAGGACTCATCACCAACAGCAGCAAGTATTTTATTTGAGGCAGCATAAATTCCTTAAACAAATAAAAAGATAATACCATTTACTTCCCAGAGCAAGAGTTTGTAATGCAATCTAGTTCTCAAACCACACACTGGTATTTGGAGTCAGACTGTATCAGGACTGGTACAGATGTGAAACAGGATTTCAGTTCCTCAAAAGCAGCCTTTATGTCAGTGGCCCATTGGAAGAGGGGCTGGTCAAGGTGAGTGAAATGATTTTGTTGAAGTTTTTGATGAATCTCTGGGAAAAACTGGCAAAGGCAAGTAAATGCTGCAGCTTTTTACAGTTGGTAGATGTTGACATTTGGGTTACAGCAGGGGTGTCAAACTCAAATACACAGTGGGCCAAAATTTTAAATTGAACAATGCCAAGGTTGAACAAATTAACTTTTTAACATGGAACCCAACAAGTTTTGATTTAACAATGAATACTGAACCAGCAAGGCTTATATAACTTTAAAGTCCAGGCATGCAAAATTGAGTTGCTAATAATAATAATAATAATAATAATAATAATAAAAACATATCAAAGGCATATTAAACTAAATTTAAATAAAAATGTAATGCCTCTTTTCTGTTTGCAGCCTTCTGAGGCTAATAAATTTGAAAATAAAATAACATAAACCTCTTTTCATCTCCTTTACTTTCTGGCTCCTTTGAGCTGTGTCCAGGTGTTTCGTTTCATAGTCTCGTCTAATATTATATCCTTAGTTACTGACGCGTTGGCTCCACAAACAAGACAAACAGGCCTGTCTTTTACATATGTAAACAGATATTCTGTCTCCCACCTGTCCACAAAAGTTCTATTTTCTGCCTTTCTTTTCGCCATTTTTTGTTAGGGTAACAGTGACAGCTGTGGTTTGAGGTCGAAGTGTGGTCTGGGGGAGAGGCGCGGGAATATGGGGTGCATGGGGCTTTCAGACGAAGGAGTGCGCAAGAAGACCGCTGGTATAGACGCTATTGACACAGAGGAGGGGGCGTATCTGCCTCTGTCCTAATTGACGCGCCAAAACAACAGCAGAGCATTATGGGATTTGTAGTATAAGCGGTGAATGCGGTGTTACAGCGCTGCCGCCGTATAATACTGGCTGGCCAGCTCTAATATTAATTTGAAATTGCCTCGCGGGCCAAATATAATTACACTGCGGGCCAGAGTTTGACACCTATGGGTTACAGCATTCCTTTCGGAGGGTCTTTAAGTTATAATATATCCCAGCAAGATATGAAATTCACATTCCTATTTGTTCTCCAGAGGATGTCAGTGTCCAGTATACATGTAACTCATGGTCAAATGGTGTCTTTAAGGATGAGGATGTCATTCAGATGGACAAAGACTACATGATTCGTCATGTCTTTATCGTGTCTGTCACAATACATTATACAGTATGCCATTAGAAAAGGAAGCACCAGACAGGGGACATGTCTAGGTGCTCAGGTTTTAGCTGTGTCTTCAACTAATGAAAGAAGAGCAGACAATGACCAAAATGACACAATTGACCACTGAAGATTATTTTATTGGCACTTCAGACAATTTTGGGTTACTGGTCTTGAACCATGTGTAGTTTAGTGCCACTAATGCAATTTCCATCAGCACCAGGAGCGATAATGACCAAGATCACCAGAAGAGGGTGACAGAGAACTGTTGTCTCAGGGTGAAAGTCTGGATATGGTTTTACCAATAGTGCTCCCTTTTTCAATGAGCCTTGTCTTTTCCTGGCTGTATGGGATGGTGAACAAAAAGGGGTTGGGCTGACCACAATACATGGATGGCATAGTTGTAGCTCAGAGTGAAGAGCAGTTGTCTGCCAGTTAAATAGTTGGGGGTTTGATCTCTGGCTTTCCTAGATGTGTAAAAGCTTCCCTCTAAGACATTGAATCCCACATTGCTAAATTCCACCCAATGTGTTCATCAGTGTGGGTGAAAAGCAGTGCTTAGCCTGTAACACCTGCTGGACTTAGAAGTACTTTTACTTTTTAGGTTTGTATAGTCCATCTGGATCTGATGCAGTCAGAAACTAAAGGTGAGTTGGCACTGGCTGAGGAGGAATGCACATGAGGAGCAGACTAAGTGGTAGAGCATTTGTAGGCATATTCAGAGTATACCAAATTATATTGCCTGCTTTAGGTGTTTCTGTAGTTTTTCAAACCATTTCCATATTGTGAACTGTGATAGTGTGATACTCTGCTCTGTGTTGTACCCTAATTGTAATAATTTGGCTTGTTGTTCTAACAGTTTAAATTGTCACACCAAAAGCTTAGAATGTGTATAAATGACTTACAAAAATGCCCAAAGTGGCATGCTATTTCATATCATAGCCATGAGATCATGTTCAGTTACAGGACATTTCCCTGTGGTTTTCACAGAGGTGATTATCTAAATGAATGGCAGTGGATATAATCTCACCCAGGCTTTCTGGGTAGCCCAGGGCTGCCAACTCATCCTTTATGGTGTTCAATAGTGAATTCAGGGATATTCCCCTTGAATCTCCACTGCTAGCTTTGTAACAGAAAGGACGTCCTGGCAGAGAAGACAGTTAGCCATATCTGTCCCCTTTGGGTGGATAATCAAAGACCTTTTGTGTTTTGTATAGAAAAACAGATGGGGATGTTCAACAGATGCTTCCACTCTTTCTAGGCTAGAGTTGTTCCCTTCAGTGTGCCAATGATCTAACTGATGCAGGCCCAGACACAAGATAAGAAAAGTGGGGCTGTTGCGAGGGAGCGCATTCTTTTAAGAACCTAGGTTCCTGCAATAGTATTCCGTGACTGGGACTAAAGGTTCACAGAGGGAAGAAACAAAAACTGATTGGCTTGCTTGAAGCTACAAAAGGTTCCTGGGAGATTAATTCATCTGTTGTGATGTTCATGTGGGTAGAGTGAACAGTCAACAATGTGGTAGAGAGTTGTGGTAAAACCTTTTCACCCTAACCCTCCCCCATCCAATTCTTCAAGCCTGTATTTCCTTCAACCCTTATCCTCCGCCCCTTATCCAAACATATAGACTGCCAGCTAATGAGCAGAGACATAAATAGAGAACATGTCAATTACTTGTGTTGAGACCATAACCATTTAATATTGAACCTTCCTATAGCTAGACTACAAGCTCCAGATGCTGTACCAGACAAAAAGCCAGATCTGCAGGAGAGTGACATCACAAGCCAGGAAGCCTCCATCCACACCCCATCTCCCAGACGTAATGGCAGTGTCACGAACTTCCAGTCTCCTGTTCATCGTGGTAACAGCATCCATACCATTACCCAGTCAGCTTCTCGGACAGATCTCAACAGAGGAAGCATACGTGGATCTGTCAGAAGTCCAGCAGTGACTGTATTACCCAAACGCCGACTGGAACACGTACTCAACAGGTCTCTGTTGTGCTGTATTGTATCTATACTGTCATTCAGTCACCATTGAAAATAATATTGAGATAAATTTATTTATTTATTTTACATTTATCCTCTAGCTTTTTAAAAAAAATGTTATGCCTATTATACATAAAAAAAAACTACTGGGAGAAAAACACTGAAGGCTGGAAAGGTTTAGAAGTACAGTGCCAAAAATGGTTTCCAAATGTTTCCAAAGTTAACTGTCAATAGGTTGATGACATGATTGGGTTTAAAACAAGCTTCCAAAAGAGGCAGACTCTTACAAATAAGGATGGGAACATGTTCACCACTCTGAGAAAAAATAAAAATGGAAATCATTGTTGACCAATTCAAGTCTACAAAAGTCATAACAAATTATAGAGATTCTTAATGTGTCCTCCTTCATGCTATTCCCAAACTTTTGCTTTGCATCACAGCCAGCATGGTGTTTCCCTCAATTTAGCCATAATTTTATCTTTATGTTGAGGTTAGTGCAGACCTTACCAGTACATGTTTCTGAATTACACAATGCAGTGACAAGAGATCAAGAAAAATATTACAAAATATTTTAATCATCACATATGTTATCACAAATGTTATTGTTTTTTCTCAAAACAGGCCCCGGCCATTAATTGGTGGTCCTAGTGGTACCTGCAGGTCCAAGTCCTACCATCACATGGCAAATAATCCTCCATCTCACTATTCTGACTACTCTGACCCCTTGTACAGGAAGACCATACGCTCCCTTCATCCTTTTGAGGCTGCTGGGATCATCGCTGCACAGAATTATGGGGGACGCCGCAGTCACACCACCCGCTATGTGATTGTTAATGAGCATGAGCCCCGTAAGAAGCTGCTGCGCTCAGCCACACGAATGCCACGCCACTACCTCATGGAGGAACCTGCAGAGATTCTGGAGCTATACCCACGCAACATTAGACGATATGCACCTCGCACCTCTCACCACCAACCCCACTCTCACCGATCCCAGACATCACAGCATCTCACTGAAGAGGATGATGAACAGGGAAAAGGCAGAAGGCGGATGCCATTGGGAAAAAATAATCGACCCCGTTCTCTGTCTGACCTTCACCAGCAAGCACATTTTTACATTGGCGACCGGAGAGAGAGCCACAATAACAGCTTTACAGCTAAAGGTCAATATGGAGCACAAGAAGATGATGAAGTGAAGGATAATAAAGGTGAAATCGATTGGGGAGATTTAGACCTACATTCTCCATCCCAGGCAAGTCTAAGAGCAGCTGACCCTCTACTTGTGCGAACCAGACATCACATCCATTCCCCAGAAAGACTATGTCAGTCCCCAGCCAGAGCCAGGCACATGGAGTCTTATGTGAAGCACAAGTTGAGACCAAAGCTGGAGACCCCGTTGACTGAGTCAGACTCAGCCTCCCTTGCCTCCAGCAGTGACCAACAAAACAGCAGCACTGACCAGTACATTCAGGTCATCCACAACAAGGACCGCTATCTCAAGCCTGATGGCAGGCAAGAAAAGTTGGGCAAAAAGAAATCCAAGAAAAGTTTTGATCTAAATTCCACTGAGTCAAACGACCTTGTCTCCTCCAATGTTTGACTTTTTTGTTAAATAAGAAGGGAAAAAAAACAAAACTGTTTTCTGTCAAAGTGGATACTTTATACTAGTGGTTGATACTTCTCATTGAAAGCAGAAAGAGCAGTATCACAAATGTGATTATTTTCTTCTTTCTGTGTTGTCTTGTGTCAGTTTGAGAAAGCTATGGCAGTTTATTGGTTGATGGAGCAGTGGGAATGACAGTAAAACAACTCTGCTGTCTATCCTAGTGTATTGTCAGCGGCAAGAACATGTACAGCTTAGATAATTACCCTTGATTTCCATTTACTCTCAATAAAGTTATTATTCCTTTGGTCTGTACTCTAATTAAATAGAATTTTATTTACAATATATCATAATTCCTTTCATGCTTTGCAGCAAGAAGAATTGTAGTTGATTTGAGGTGTTGAATGCATGCTGGTTAGACATTTTCAGCTGCAGTTAAGACAGGTCAGATGCTGCAACTTTTCTCCTCTGGCTTCACTGACAAACTAATGTATACAGCTTCACTCCATACAACCTTTTAATCTGGAATAAAATATTTATTCAGTTTCTTTTTTGTTTTTTAAATGAATGGAGATATGGTATATGGTTTATTTTTCAATTGATGGTTACTTGTTGAAACAAAAATCTTTTAGTGTTAAATATTATGTGAAGTGCACAAGAAACAATTCACAGAAATTAATGGTATCATAAACAGTGATGAATATGATTTTAAAAAGTTGTCTTATAAGTTATCTCCTTGCCATAAGCCATGTTGAGGAAATAATTGGGATTTTACAATGAAATAAAAAAAGGTATACATTCATCCTCGCTTCCTCACCATTACGTTTTTAAAAGATTTTTTATTCAGAACTGATTGCAACCTATTTCACCAAGCACCACAAAGACTTAATTTAAGATTATTAATCATATTATTCCTTGTCATAGGTTCATAAATTTAACATTGAGAAAAATAATTGTGTTTTGGGACTGAAGTTAAAACTGTTGTTTCAGGCATGTCCCTCTGGAGGAGGCCTGTGGTAGACCTGTTGGTCTCTCTCAGTTAGCTTGGGAAAAACTCAGACTAACCCATCCACGCCAGTTATACAACAGGCCTATGTACATGTTTCAGTATGTTCATTTCAAAGCAGTCTAAGTATTTCCGAAAATGAAACGGGAGGTTTACCCCAAGATAAATGACATACGCAGAAAATCAAGTGCATGTATGTCTGCTCAGAGGAAACTGTACCGTGCACCACTTACCTTCTTTGCTGACATTTTATTGTTTAGAATTTGTTCTTTTTTCCCCCAGTTGGTATTTAGGACCGTTTTAAGGGAGATTAGCTATCCAACAGAATAGTCAAACTCAAACTGTGATGAAAATAAACCAAGATGTTTTAGTACAAAGCCTACTTTATTTGATCGGGTTTAACAAAGTGCATTTAAGAAGTCACATTCAAGAAACCACTCTTAAATAACTCTTATATTACTTGATGTGACTGAGCACAGGCTGCGGGGTTCAAATCAGTTAACAATAACTGTACATCGATTAAAATAACTTATTTTAAAAACCGTTCTCTAATGCAGCAGTCGTGAGGTCTGCTCATGCAGACACAACTTGTCATTACAACGTGGGTATATTTCTATATCATATTTGGACACAACATCTGGGCAGGTGCCAGTGAAAGAGCTAAACTCGGGCTTTTAGCCTTCAAATTTCAAATACGGAATCATCACGTTTAATCCAGTGCACTGCTGTGTTCAGAGGAATCTCACCTCATTTCACTAAATCACTGAGTTGTACTAAAAAGCTAACTAAAGGGGCTGTGTAGCCTACGTAACCTCAATATGAATTAAAAAGAATATCAGAGGTTTTACTCTGAAAGCAATAACCGGAAATGATATTTTCCCCTTCTGGGTGGCTGGAGAAATCATACGTTCTTGTGCTTCAGGAAAGGAGTCAAACCATTTTTGGTTTTCGCGTTTTATTCTGAACAGATGTGGACCGACATTAAGACAATAAAGAGCACACAGATAGCGCTCATGGTAATAAGCTGAGTTGTGGATGTTATTTTACTTTTTCGACGCCTCGTAGCAGTGAGCTAGCTCTCTTCCAATTAAGGATGCTGATACTTCCCACACTGTTCATTCATTTTAGCTAACGCTAGCTGTGTATTCGCGATTAACGTTGAGCTGAGCGACTGGTCGATATTCACAGCTGCTGCATCTGATTGACACAAGTCACCTCCAATGTGACTTTGAGTTTTTTTTACTTTAGTTTAGGAAGAAAGAGCCAACGGTCCCGTGTCACCCATTTAGCCAGTGTAAGGTCAGTTTGCCTGCTCAGTAAATTAATTTAACAAGGTAACTTCCCGACGGTCATGGATTATGAACACAAAGCTAAAGCAGTGGCTGACTGCTTGCTCTGCTACATGAGGGACGAGGCCGGGTGGAAAGTCTGCAAAAAATCGGTAAATGTTTGCTGTCATTTTTGTCTTCTGTTAAGTTGTGTAAAATCAAAGTATTAACTGCTGCTAACACTTTCACTTGATACTCACACTTACACGTGTATCCTGCGTGACAGGATTAGGAAACTTAAACTAAAGCATTAACTGGTGAATTTGCCTATTAATTGAGCAAGTTTTTGTAATAAGTGTTGGTTTTGCATGTTTTTGCTGACTGGGGCCTGTGTTTGGTCAAATTCAGCTTCTTTTTGTTTGAGCTGAGGACTGAGGTGCTCTCACAAACTGCTGATTCACTCTGAACATAAAAGTAAACATTAGAAACAGATGGATGGGACATTCTAAATGAAGTGTACAGACAGGTACTCTGAGGGAATCTCAATAACTTGTTCAGAACACAAGATGATTGTGTATCCAGCAAATTCTGGTCCTCCAAGTATTACAGTATCTGCAATACTCTGGTGTGTCTCTTATCCTGTGTTATAATTGTGTTAAGAAAATTCTCCCAATGAGGCTCAGAGTCCATTAACAAAAGGTTTAATCTTCCAGCAAAGAGACAAGTCTGTGCAACATGTCACAAAGCTGTTCTAAAATTAAACTTCTGCTATTTAGGCTTTCTGCTACAAAATCACTCGCCATGCAAGGTTATGAGACGTTCCTGTAGTTCCCTCTTGTGAATATCACAATATCATATAAGACTTTGTTCACAGAAGATAGAACTAGCCAAGATAGAAGGCCTTCTTCAGTATCCAAGGTTAAACTAACAAGATAGGAGGAGGCCTCCCCCAGCACACCGTGCCGTTTAATCTTCCAACTCCTGAAAAAAACATTACTTCCTTCCTTATAGTATAACCTCAGGATATTTTTCACAGTGGCTGTGTCCGAAATCACTCACTCATTCATTCCCCAGGGAAATAAATGTAGTGCTCATATAGTGAGCTCAACGGAAAAATCTTTCGACTCTTTCGGACACTACTCTCGGCGCCGGTAATTACGTCATCGCGGTCGCACAATTAAAACATACCACACTAATGTCGTCTCACACAATCTTGTCCGTTTACTACTGTATTTTTGTTAAATTAGAGGCTTTTGATTACTGTCATGTCATTTTTATTTTCGTATTTTTCTATTTAAGCTTATTTTCATATTTTCTTCTCTTGGCTCTTTAGTAACAGCAAGTTACAGTGTAACCTACTGGAATGTTTAATTACATGCTGTTCGTTTTACACTTTTTTTTTCAATGAATATAGGAAGCCATTTAAATGGCCTTGTTTAAAAATTTGTAATAAAACAAACAATGGAATAAACTGGCTTTGTGACTGTTGTACTGCTCCACAGCTCATGAATTTATCTCGTGCCTGTCATCCAACGGCTAACTACGAGCAATTCACCGGGAAAAAAAACAACTTACCGCTATCTAGAACACTCAGGTAGCTCTTCCGAAATGCCGTCTTCTATCAGTCTGACCGTGTTTCTTTTAACAATAATTAATGATGATACGGAGGAGAATTGTGTGAAAGTGTTAGCCTACTTTTTACTTCCTTTTTAATTAGAGTAATATCTCTTTTTTTTTATTCTCTGAACAATAAACTACCCTCTGTCAAACTACACCCCCTACTGGCGAAACTTCCTGAACCTTAGGCAGCTCCTTTATTTCCTGCTATATACAATACAATATTGGACAAACTGATTAATCCATTTGTGTCTGAGCAGTCAGAATGGTCAGATTCACTCAGCTGTTAGTCACACACTGTACTAGCCATCATTAACAAATGGCAAATTAAGCTTTACCTAGTAAACGATCTTATGTACATTTTCTAGATAAAGCTGCAACCATCTCTATTACTGAAGTTTAAATATTAAATTAATGTCCGTCTGCCATAATACGCCCAGCCAAGAGAATTTTTGGCAATGCATTATGGGATATCTTGCTCCGGTTAGTGACCATCGGATGCTCACTACATTTCGCAGTGAATTGTGGGATACATTGAGTGCACTATATAGTGAGCATCAAAAATCCCTAAACATTCGGACACCGCTACAAAGTGGCGTGGTCACTATATAGTGGTTAGGGAGTGATTTCGGACAAAACATGCAGTTATTCACTTGAAATTGTGAACAATCGGTCAATAATGATACATTTATTTGAATATCATTTTATTATTTATTTGAAATAGCATTCTGGGATCAATTTTGAAAGCTAGATATTCATAACTTCTGATTAAACTCACCGTGAAAGGTGCTCAGTTAAGAGGTTTTTTGTAAGCCACTGCAATACTTCCATAACAGCCCTTGGGGCATTAATGGGCATTTATAATGTGCATTTTGACCAAAAGCACCTAGAACTCAAATGACCTGGGGCTTTTTTTTTTCCTTAAAAGATCATTTCAGTCTTGGGGCTGTTGCATTTCCACATAGGTCTAAAGTAAATTAGGTTGAATCACTCTGTATCAGTTCTCTCTGGTGTCTCAGCTCTGACATGCTGAGCCTATAGTAAAACCAGTCAATCTGTGTTATTCACTTTCATGGGCTTTTTTTTTTTTTTTTAACTTATGCAACAAAACACAATTTCAATGGGTGGAGGGAGGGAGGGGGGAGTAAATAACCGTTTTATCGTTATAAATCACATCTTTGTTATAACTACCACTGCTTCCGCTGTTATCCATTGTATAGGCATCATGTATTCCTGCAATAAAGAGTAACCTGCAAACAAGGATAAGACACTTCAGCTGTATATATTAAAAGTCTGTCCATGTTACATATTTCTGTGGGGTTTGAGTGTTTTCATTTGTCTCAGAGCATAACCACCATGTAAAGATCAAAGGTTAGTATTTTATTGCTCAGAATGAACTGCTTTCTTGTTGCATTTGAGCAGCCTCTCATTCTGGAGCTGCTTGACCACTGCAGGTTCTGCTGCACGCTCTCTTATCAGCTATCTTCAACTCCAAATTAGAAACATCTGTCAATGTTATACATTTTTATAGGGTTTTAGGTATTTTTATTTGTGATTTTGAGAAAAATAACCATGAAACCATCAAAGATAAACATATAATTGCTCTGAATGAACTACTGTCTTGTCACAGTCTGAGCTCCTCACTCATTCTGGAGCAACAGAAATAAATGTCTGGGTTTGAATCTTGTGTTAATTAGTAACAACTACTACTGCAGTTTAACTTAAGGTTAACAGATTTTATAAGCTGCTGTGGCTATTAAAGCTGATGACTGAGACTGAAAGTTGAAAAAGAAAAGCTAGTTATACTCAACCAGTCAGAAATGTTCAGCACTGTGAGCCCCACCCCAAACTTTTAGAGAACTCTGAAAAGAATGACCTCCCTACCAGGGTTCTTTTTGAGGTTTACATTGTTCGAGAACCCTTTTTAGCTACTATTCCTGTGCTTGTAAACATGTGGGCAAAGAAAAGTGCTGGTTCCTGGAAAAGGCTCCTGTTGTGGAAATGTAGCTATGGTTAGTTGAGAAAGTTTTTTTTTTTTTTTTTTTTTTTTTACAAAAACATCCGATTCACAATTTTGAAAACTTTGCAAATTCCATTTGCTTGCGCTTGATCAGTTGCCGAAAATCCAAACCAATTCCATATCATGGAGGTGGATTTTTTTAGGGACCTCCTCCTCCACGGCTCTCCATGCGGCTACACACACAAACAAGGAGGCGGGTAAGAAATTTTGCCACTGCCCGTAATTCACTGTGATTGGTTGGTCAGGTTGATGGCTTAAAAGAACTGCAGTTTATAGAATGTGCTGTAGACGATCCCACGATCTGTGCAGTTTGACAGATCGTTACAGATCGTCTTCACGTTGCAATCGTTCTCGATTCAATATTGTTGTATCGCCCACCCCTACTTTCAATAAGCTTTATCTGGTTTCAAACAGACTCAATACACCCTCAAACTAACTTATATAAATAAGTAAAACATAGAATTATCAGACCTTTTTGTAGGTTGATAAAATAAAGTGCAAACAAAACATTTACCTGACTATGTTTTGCACAGTAAAATTGTGCCTGTGGTATACAAAAAAGTATTTGGTTACTATTTTGATTCCCTGAATCATGTAAATATCAAATGAAATTAAACGTAAAATTAAACGGCATTAAATTGTGGCCTTCCATTGTAAACAACAGTAAGCTTTTCTAACTGAAAGTGATACAAACATAGTATGAAATAAAATGTATGTGACCCTTTTTGATAAAACATTTACGTTTTCAAAAGTCTAACATCTTGCTATTCAGTAATCGTTACCTTAACATAATTTGCACAGTAAATAAGTGCCTGTAAACAAAATTAAACATAGCATTCACAGCATAATCATCAGTGCCAAATAGTAGTGTATGACTGCATGTTTTTTCTAAACATTTTTAGCCAGGAAGACGAGCCTGTCTACTACCTCTGGCTTGAGGCGTTACCAGTAAGAGCCCTTCCAATTAATTCTGTTCATGATTTGGAGACTTTCTTCTTCAGAGGACACAGAAGAGGAATCTTCTGAGTCAGATTGATCCTGTTCAGTTGGATTTCCAGGTGGACGACTGCCACTGCCACCTGGACAATAGTCTGGGTCCTCATCATCAGAAATTGACACCTTGGATGAGGAAACATAAGAGTAATGTTTTCAATAGATCAACATGTAGCTTTATAAATAAATACACACACACTCACTACATATAGTAATGTTAGCTAACTTAGTTAGCTAGTGTTAGCTAATATAGTGGTAAGTGTAGTGGTATGATTGCCACCTTTCGTGTGGGAGGCCTGGGTTCAAATCCCCTGCATGAAAGGTACTACCTCCAGTAGGGGTCCCTGGGCAAGACCATTTACCCTAACTTCCTACCTGTAACTCACTTTCGATAAAAGCGTCTGCTAAATGCATAAACAGAAACACAATCATGAATGACACTATCTTCGTTCGCTAGCCTGTGTTAGCTAGTTATAAAGTAGGCTAATTTGTTGATACAATAACAACAGTCATGAAAGACGCACACAATATTATATGAAGATAATACTGTATCTTGTATACTGTATCAGCTCTTGCTGTGTAAAATAATCTTCCTGAGGGGTGACACTTCTGATATGGAATGTGTGGTCCAGAGTTAATTTATTTCATCCACATCCAGACAGCCACAGTTGATAAGAATCAAAGGTTCCCATTGGAGTCCATAGAAAATGCATGTGGGTAGTCAAAATAACACTACGACTCCTTAAAAGCCAGCCTGAACAGGTATGTTTTAAGATGTTTTTTAAAAATGTCCACAGTAGCTAAGTCTCTCAGGTCCTGAGGAAGACTATTCCACAGCCTGGGTGCGACAAACTGGAAGGCTCTGTCTCCTCTGGTTATGCACCTGGTTCGAGGCACAACCAGAAGACCCAGGTTGGCAGACCTGAGAGACCTGCTAGGGAAGTGCTCTAAAAGTTCAAATTAAGACTTTAAAATGAATCCTAAAACTAACCGGAAGTCAGTGCAGCGAGGCCAGGACAGGCGTTATATGGCAACTCCGCCTAGATTTAGTCAGCAGCCTGGCCGCAGCGTTCTGCACTAACTGCAAACGCTTAATAGCTGCCTTGCTGAGATATGTGAGTATGGCATTGCAGTGTCCAGCCGAGATGACACAAACACATGAATTATCAATTCTAGCTCGGCCTGCGACACCGTGGTTCTCAGTTTGGCAATGTTTCTGAGTTGGAAGAAACAAATGCGAGACAAAGAATGAATGTGTTTGTCAAAGCTCATGTGCTGGTCAAAGATATTGCCCAAATTTCTCAGGGAGGAACATACATTGGTGCATATAAACCCAACGTAGTCCTTCACAGCAGAAATACAACTGTCTGGCCCAATAATGAGAACCTCAGTTTTTCTGGTGTTTAACTGAAGGAAACTGTTGGACAGCCAGACCTTAATAGCTGACAAACAATCATGCAGCACATTCAGACGTTCATCGATTCTGTTGGGGTTAAAAGAAAACTGTAGCTGAATGTCATCAGGGTACATGTGATAAGAGATGCCCTGGAACTGACTTATGATTTCAACAAGAGGCAGCATGTACAAAACAAATTAAATAGGACCTAAAACCGAGCCCTGGGGCACTCCACATGATAGGGGAGCGGACGAAGAAATAAACGGGCCAACAGCTACTGAGAAGGTTCTGCCAGAGAGGTACGAAGCAAACCAGTCAAGGGCCCTGCCTGAGATACCATCATGGTCCCTAAGCCTGTCAGTAAGGATGCCATGATCCACAGAGTCAAATGCTGCACTGAGGTCGAGCAGCATAAGAACAATACATTTACCGGTGTCAGACGCCATCATGATGTCGTTAGATCTAAGAAGAGCTGCTTCAATTGAATGCCTCTGACAATAACTGGACTGGAATTTGTCAAAGATCCTATTCTCATTCAGAGCAGAGAGGAGCTGATAAGCCACAGCTTTTCCAGGATCTTTGACACAAAAAGCAACTTAGAAATGGGCCTAAAGTTTTGTGGAGAAGACAGATCCAGGTTGGGCTTTTTAAGAATTGGTTGAACAATGGCCTGTTTACAATAAGAGGGGAAACAACCAGAGACCAGTGAGCAGTTAACAATATTGAGCAGAGCAGGACCAACTAGCAGGCCTTTTTTCAGTAATGATGTGGGTAATACATCTAATGGGCTGGGGGAGGTTTTCATACCACTCACTAGCTCAGTTAACTGTAACGGGGAGATGGGCACAAAATGATCAAGTATTGGCTGCCGCTTATATGGGGGGGGGGGGAGGGCAGTAGAAGGGCTGATGCTGGCAACTTTGTCAAGAAAAAACGACAAAAAGTTATTACAGTCCTCAGAGAACAAAGGAGCAACAGGCAACTGGGAGGAGACAAGGTTGTGGATAGTGTCAAAGACAACATTAGGATTCCTCTTATTGGAGGAAATAAGGTCTGTAAAATAAGAAGCCCTGGCAGCCTTTACCCTTGAGTTAAATTCAGTTAAAAGTTCTTTAAAATAAATTCGGTGGACTAGAACACCCTTGGATTTCCACAGGCGCTCTGCACGCCGACAACTACGTTTCAAACAACAGATGTCCTCATTCATCCAAGGATTCGGGTTTACGGTGGCGACAGAGCGAGATTTTACAGGAGCAATATAATCGAAAATAGATGAACAGTGCAGGTTGAAAGTGTCAACTAATGACTTGACATCAGAATCATCAAGAGACGGCTGCACTGCCCGGTTGATGAAACAAGAAGAAAATTGGTTAGAGAGGTGATTTAACATTTGTGAACGCCCAGAAAGACACAGAGATCAACACACACGCACGCACACACAAACACACAAGCTCAGACCCACTACACCTATCAGACAGAGACATGGCCGGGACCCCGACCTAAGGCAAGGAAAGAGCCACCTTGGGGGGGCCGACCACACTCAGTGGATTTACATGATGAGATTAACTGGATTACAGCTACAGTTGGGTTCTGCTCCTTATCTGAGGGTAATTATCCTTGAATATATGGCGGTGAATGAATGGACTCACTGGCACAAAGCGTGTCATACCCCGGTACCATAGGTGGCGCTGTCCCCATTTCAGCTATCGCTAATAGAGCCACTTCCTGTTGACGTCTTCACCACCAACAGCAACAAACTCAGGCATTCAGAAAGATGGAGAACGCAGAGCGAGATGAAGCTGCGTCCCTCTCCATCTGTGATGAGTTGGTTATGGAACAGACGATGCACAACGGAGCATTCTCCATCGCGTTGTTTCTTTCTTTCCTAAGACAACAACAGGAATATCGTCTCCTACTTACGGTTGACGATCGCGGGAAAAAATCTTGATCAGAACGCAGAACGTGCACGTTCAGTGGGCATTTGGATCGAGTTATCCCGGGGTCTTAATTCGATCGCAAGTAACCCGATCCGATTCGATTTCTTGCCAGATTAAGCTGTCTACATGAGCTGAATAACTCTTATTGTAATTTAGCCATTTATCCGATCCGATGGCCTGCATGTAACCGCACTGACTGAGAGGTCTCCTGGCCCACGACCACAGGGAGCGCCGCCGCAGACACGGTCCCGACCCGGGCAGACAAGAGGCCCCACACCAAGGTGCAGAGTCCTCCAGCCACCTGGGCCAGAGCAGTCCACAGGACAGCACCCCGTCAGTGGACCAAAAGCAGCTCCCAGTGTGGTAGGCCCCCATGAGGAAACACTGGAGCTAAAAACGGAAACACTAAAGCAGTAAAATAAGATAAAAAGGTGTAAAATTAACAAAAGAGATGCTTTTCAGCTCATATAGTTAAATTGTCTAACTAAAACATGGAGTTAAAAATGTATAACTAAAATAGTTTGGAACAAAAAAAGTTTGAACAAAAGGAATAAAGAAAATCAATAAACTCAAATAAAAGCCTGATTTAAAAAGGTGAGTCTTGAACCTCTTTTTAAAAACATCAACAGTCTCTGCGGCCCTGAGGTTCTCCGGCAGGCTGCTCCACAGTTGGGGGGCCATAATAACTAAAAGCCGCCTCACCTTGTGTTATAGATCGAACACGTGGTATGGTCAAAAGGCCAGTGCTGGAAGACCTTGGGGTCCGTGAGGGTTGATATGATAAAAGTAAGTCCGATAAATAAGAAGGCCCAAGATCGTTAAGACATCTAAAAACGAGTAAAAGAACGAGTGAAATTGATCCTGAAGCGTACGGGGAGCCAGTGGAGTGATTTTAAAACTGGTGTAATGTGCTCCCGCCCTCTGGTCCTCGTCAGCACATATGCAGCTGAATTCTGGACTAACTGTAGATTAAAAATACTCTTTTTTTTTTTTTTTTTTTGGAAGACCAGAGACCAGGTCATTACAGTAATCTAAACGAGAAGAGATAAAAGCATGCATCAGCACCTACGTGCTGGCCTTAAGAAACCCAAGTTTCTTAAGAAACTTCAGTCCTTCAGTGTCTGTACCAAGAGGTTGTATGTCTTCTATAGGCCTATGGTGGAGAGTGTAATATACTTAGCAGCATCTGTTGGGGCAGCAACATCAGAGCCAGAGACTATGCTGGGGACTGCTCTGGAGCCCCTTGGCCTGTAAAAAGAGGAATGTTTTACAAGTTGATGAGTATTAAAAAAAAAAAAAAACACTGCTCAACTTAAGACTACTTAAGACAGTGTTAGAACAATGGAGTGTGCTTAGTCAGAGGTTTTTTTCATGTCTGCTACAACACAGAACTATACAGGTCACTCCTGCTAGCAGTAATAGCCAAACCCAATGAAAGCCTATAGTGACAATGAACAGAAAAAAGAAAGATAATTGCAACATTATATGTTATTTTTGTCCACATGTTCACAGACTTTCCAGAGATCTAAATGAAATGTCTGTTACATGCTTTGGTAGATATCGCAGTGCTTCATAGACCCTGGGCTTCACAGTTGTTTTATTCATGTGTTTTGTTTACATTTTTAGAGGCTAACTTTAGGAACTGGTGCTTGTATGGGCATCATTTCACAAATGTTTTTTGTAATGGCAAATGATATTTTCAAATTTCCAGCTATTAGAAATTGAACATCATCATATAAACGATTTAACGAGAAATGTTTTGTGTGTAAAAGAGTTAAAAAAAAAAATAATTCAGGTTTAGTGAATGCATCATGATATGAAGTTGTGGATGGAAATAAGGATTTGGGGAAGGATGATTCTACTCTGAGCTGGTCCTGTGACAGCTCAGAGTAGAATCTGAGAACACCCTGCACATCCTAGCTCAGAACACCCTGGAGATCCTAAGAGATCACGGAATGACATATTTTCAGATTGAGGTGGCCACAAACAAGGGACAGTTTTGTGTTATTTTGGCGTTATGTACATATTTACAATAAAGCACAGCAAGTGATTTTCATTAAATGTACTCTACAAGGTCTAACAAGTAGCAATGCTGTAATGGTCAAACATTAACTTGTCCAGGCCCTAACTAATACTGGCCTTTAGTTTTCCTGAGAGGATAACAAAGGGTTATTCTTTTATACAAAGAGATATGTTACTCACCTCAAAGTAAATTTTCTGTTTTCTTTGGCAGAATGATGTGGTTGTGTCTTGGCGCCCCTCATCTGAGTTCCATGGGAATGTGTAAGGAATCTCAATCTCTTTTTCGTTCACATCTACTTTTGAAATAATGCACACGGTTATGAAATATTTGACTAGTTGATATTAGACAAACACTAAAGCTAAACACAAGGCTTGCCACACTCCATGAATGAGCAATGTGGAAGACAGATGGGGAAGGACATGAGGCAGGAAGCAGCCAATGAAAAGTCAAACAAAAACTTTCATGATAATTTACATCTTTGAGCTAGACAATGAAAAATGTGGAAAAACAATGAAATACAAGAACGATAGAAGTCGCTGTCCATGAAAAGGAGGACCGTTCTGAGGTCACTACATTGATCGGGTGAAAAGTATTGTCCCAGTAAGATATTTGACATGAATGAAGTTGTGACAAGGAGTTTGTTGTTATGGTACTTTACTTTTTACATATTTTGAAAATGTTATCAGCTGCCACTTGCTGGTACTGTTAGAACACCTTCTTAGATGTATGAATAAGATCAAAATGCAAACTACTGCACTTGATATCAATAAAATGAGATCATTATCAAAATGAAGAGTGAATGAACGATTCAATGAAGAGTTTGGTGTTGATATGAAAGCAGATGGCCTAAGAATTCCTGCCTGTCAAATGCCACTGTAGCAGTGACTGATTAGAAAATATCAGAAATTGTACATCACACTTGGTTTAGGACAAACCAACTGGTCATCTGAATATGACAAAACTGGACACATATCATTCGAACAAATTATAGACTTTTTTTTTGTCTTCGTTCTACGTTAAAATATTAATGATTTCCTGTAAAATATAAACATTTTTAGGATTATGATTTAGTTATGTGTCAACTGGAGAAATCTAGCTTTATGAATGAACATATCCCCAAAACTCCCTGAAAACTTTAAACGATGACTGTTAATTGTCACCCATTACCGCATGTTTTTTGGTCTAAGAACATACAAAATCTAATTTGCAGCAGAGTCATGCCTCAAAAATCTGCTCTCCTGACTGTTTGCTGTCATCTGATTGACTTTGGCAGTTATAAGGGGGAGGGGCTTGTCATCGGCAGTCCTGAGAAAGTATGGGAATGTCTGAAACCAGTGCCCAACGGACTCAGAGTCAAATGGGACAACAATGTCAAAAAGTTTGAGCTTCTGGAACAGATAACACAGGTTAGTATATAACCAAGTATTTTATCCCAACAGTTTTAAGGTAGATTTTTGTTTGGTTTACTACAAACTGCACAGATTACATTTAGAGCTGCAACAGATGTTTTTTTTAATAATTGGGCAACTCCAAATGTTAACGGACTTGTTTGGAAACTTTGACCTAGAGAATAAATTGAGAATAAAATGCTAATAAAGTCGACATCATGAAATTGGACTAATTACACAAACTCAATCTGTCACTTGGAAATGGTCGTGTTGGATTTTTTTATGTCAAGGTCCACTTTTACCTGTTGCAGCTTTAAATGCATTCATATGATAGCAGAGGTCTTGTACATTTTTTGCTTTTATTTGTTCAAATCAGTTTTGAGTGTATTGTTTGTCTCCTAATCTTGTGCAGGACATCTCTATCTGCCGAACTGTCACGCCATCAGCAGCTATGGGTATCATAGCTCCACGAGACTTTGTAGATGTTATTTTAGTAAAGCAATATGAAGATGGCACCATTTCATCAAATGGTGCGTAATTTTTCTTATTTTCTCTTTTCTCTTACTTTTTTTTAAAACATTTTCTCTGGTTTTATACACAAAACTGAACTGTGTTTATAGTTAAGCTTCATGCATTGAAAAATAACACATCTAACACCACATTAATATAGAGTTGATTTAGAATAGAATAGAAAATACTTTTTTCATCCCCCATGGGGGAAATACAAATTTTCATGTAGCTCAATTAAAATATTTACAATGATTGCATATTAGAATAAAAATAATAATAATAATAAATAAATAATAAATGTGAGAAGAACATGTCAGCAGTCACTATTAAAAAGCCTTATGGCTGTGGGGACAAAGGACCTCCTGAACCTCTCAGTCCTGCAGCGCAGTGAGATGAGTCTCTCACTGCAGCTGCTCCTCTGTCCTGCCAGGATGCTGTGGAGAGGATGTTTATTATTCTCCAACACAGAATTCATTTCATCCTCATCCGTTGCTCCACCACAGCACTGAGAGGGTCCAGCCTTCTGCCTACAACAGAACTGGCCTTTTTCACCTGTTTGTCCAGGTGCCTACAGTTTTTGTCTGTAGTGCAACTCCCCCAGCAGACAACAGCATAGAACAGTGCACTCTTAATGATAGTGTGATGTAACATACATGCACATCATGTCACTGCAGACATTGAAGGACCTGAACGGCCTCAGGAAGCAGAGGTGGCTATGTCCAATCCTGTACACCGTATCTTTGTTGGCAGACCACTCCAGTTTATTATCCAGCACCACCCCCAGGTATTTGTAGGACTGCACAGTCGCTTTCTCCCCTCCATGGATGCAAACTGACTGGCATGGTGTTTTAGATCTCTTGAAATCCACCACCAGCTCCTTTGTCTTGGTGGCGTTTAGGAGAAGACGGTTCTTTTTGGTCCAGTCAGTAAAGGACTTCACAAGGTCCCTGTACTCCTTCTCCAGTCCACCGTGCACACATGCCACAACAGCCATATCATCAGAATACTTCTGCATGTGGCAGGACTCTGAGTTGTATCTGAAGTCCAATGTGTAGAGGGTGAAAAGAAAAAGAGCTAAAACAGTGCCCTGTGAAGCAACACATCTCTCCATCCTGACATACTGTGGTCTGGCAGTCAAATAGTCTGTAATCCACGATGTCAGGGAGGGGGCCACACCCATACCTAGAAGCCTGTCTTTCAGTATGGGAGGCTGTATGCTGTTGAAGGCACTGGAGAAGTCAAAGAACATGATTCCTACATATGCACCATGCATGTCTAGATAAGAAATGCCTGATGCAGCATGTACAGACTTCCACTAAGAAGTCTCAATAATTATGTGAGATGTCAAAGCCACCGGTCTGTAGTCATTAAGCTCCACCGGTCGCCCCAATTTGGGCACCGGTATGAGACAGGAAGCCTTCCACAGCACTGGTACTTTTTCCATCTGAAGGCTCATATTGAAGAGCCTCTGAGGCTGAGTTGGCCAGCACAGTCCCTCAGAAGCCTTGGACACACTTACAGCCTTCCGTGACAGCAGTTCAATGTCTGGACAGCATACCGTCTCCTTAACCGTCACATTGTGGAGATTAAGCCATCTCTGATTTTAAAAAATAGGATGTGAAGACAGGTATGTCCACACATGAGTCCGATGTGTTGTTGTTCATCCAAGACTGAAGACAGACAGATTAAACTGCTCTCCCTGTACAGCCGTTGGTTCTAAACAAGCACCTCCAGCTTGTTACCCTTGTTTGGCAGCGAGTTAGCATTTCCCATCAGCACCGAGGGCAGAAAAGGCTTGTACCTCCATCTCCTGTTAGCCTCTTTGCCTTTAACTTAGACTAAGCTGTGTGTCCACGGTACAGCTTCCTCAGCTCAGTCATAATAATCTTTTTCCGTGTCCAGTAATTGACAGGGCCAACGGTCCTTTTCTATTGTATGCTGCTCTACTTGTAGCAGTGCACATTGTCCAAAAAAATAAATAAATAAATAATCTAAAAAAATACAAACAGCGAAAAATCTCCATGAAAATCTCAGAGCGACTCAGACTTGCCGCTGATTAGACGGGCGCATAGCAACGAAACAATTAAGAAAACATTTGCTACACTGAATGAGCCAACTGGCAGACCCAGAGCAAATTTAACATGTTGAATAGGTTGAAGGGAATAAAAAAAAAGTCTGTTTCGGCTTTGTGTATGACATTTATTATGACTTGCAATGTGAACTGGTCTTAACTTGCTCGATTGTTTGAGATTTTAGTTTAATGAAACTTGATAGTGAGATGGAGAGTGAGCAATACATTTTAGTGCCACTCAAGATCATCTCAATATGGTGGAGGGTGCATTCTTTGAAGAAAGGTTTTAGTAGTCTCCCTAATGATCAGAACATTCAATAAAGGTTCTTAAATAATTCCCTTTGAGCAAGTACTTGGTAATAATGGATTTTAAATGATGATCAAGAAAAGAAAAAGAAAATAGAAATAAAACAACATTAAAGAAAAGAACAAAAACAGCAATAAAGTCCATTAACATTACATGTGTATGTAGTGTTGTGGTGGTAAAAGAATGACAAAAAATCAAGAGGAGCTAACATCACCACTGCACCAATTAGGACATGACCTTCTTCTGGTTTACCACCATGATTAGTGTCTTTATGGCTTTGGTGAGTGGTTCTCTTCACCAGGGTTTCCTGAAACCTTAATTCGTTGTCCTCAAAAACTTTGCTGCAATGCCTTTGGGCACAAACACTGTCATCTCAGCTTTGGTTAAAATAATACCCCATTTGTTTGGCAGATACTAGTTCTACAAGTAGTATAGTTGCATTGAGATATTATGTTTTAAAACCATGCATTTGAAGATTTTGGGAATGTCACGACTGCATTTGGACTTGAGCAGTCAAGTGGAGTGTTCTCAAGTCACGCCTATTCAGAAGTGGTTGGAGCGCATGTTATCAAGAATAGCTAGCAGCTAGTAGTATTATTGTCAGATTGCTTCCTTACATCTTGAGTGTTACTTTTGTAACTTTGGCAATCAGTTCTGCTAGTTGTAATTACTTTGTACTTATCCAGAAAGCATTTGATTTTCTAAAACACAACAAAATATAATTAAGAGGGAAATTATGAAAAATTTAGAAAAACAAAGAAAGTATATCTGAATGTATGACATTTGTAATCTAACCCAGCTGTTAAGTAAGGGGAGATCTGTTTTTACAGAGGGCAAACAGAGAAATAAAATCAAGAAATGATATGATCTCTATATGCATACACTAATAAGAGCACTAACGTTTCACTGTCACATTAAACCCTGTTTCTGACATTTGATTACATGTGATGCAGTCTGAAGTACTGAGATTGAATTAATTGAGGAGAGCTTAAATTAAAAGTTGACAAATGTATTGGTGTACAATAGTTAAGAAAAAAAATTGGTTTACAAAGAATTGGAATCAAGTTTGTTGGTTAGACTCGGGTGCTATATCAAGGCATGACATGGTGGATGATAGAAAAGGCTAAACACTGGTGGTTGGCTTCTGTTGAGGCTCCATGTTGTGCAAGTGGACTTAGGAAGGAGATAGGATGCACAATGATGGTTCCAGATGGAGAATGACAACAGAAGTGAGATTTAAAAAGGATGGGGAAAAAGGCTGATTGGCTGGGTGAGGAAGGAAGCAGGAAGACCATTGGACCAAAGTGATGATGTCATAATGAATGTAGAAGGTTTGACAGTGTGGGAGGGAAGAAAGTGCAGGGAAGTAGAGAAAAAGTCCAAGTGGTCAGAAAATTAATTAAATCAGCATTAGATCAGCTCTCCTTTATTTAACCTTCTCTAAACCTTCATTATTCACTCGCTCATGGATTACATCCTGCATCATATTTTTCCATATTGCACTCCACATGTTAAAAAATGATAGCACACCTTAATCAAGAAAAAACTGTATATTCTTATCCCAAATTAGATTAAATTGACCTGATATCATGGTTCTCTTAAAAGATGATCAACCACTGCATGAGATTTTATGACCTGTGGACTGAAACTTTTGTAACAGCCCTGGTGAGCTTATTAAGGAGCACTTAATGACAGTATGGTACAGGGCCGTGGAGTTCAGTGGAAATGCTGTATGAGAGTTCATATAAAAATCTATTAATTTACAAATTCTCAGTTTAAAAAATACTTTTTGGGGGGAAAATAAAATAACTATTAATGGTAGGCTTACATTATTTGAATAAACTATTTGATTGCTCCCTGTGTGGCTTATTATATCACTCCCTGCATTTCTTGTTCATCCTACATTTCAGCACTTAAGTAGGTAAGTAAAATAACAAAAATGTTCTCTGTGGAAGTTTTAGTTTGAAAGTGCTGCTCATAGTGACACCAGTGGGTGTTTAGAGATCGATCAGTATCATCCTGTTCAGGAATGTGCACATATTTGTTGAAATGAATAAGCTCCTCCTGCTTTGAACAAAATTGCAGTGTGACTGAATGTAAATCTCAACCGTCCACGGTGCGCTACCACTGGAAAGCTTTTTAACTACCTCGACAATGCCTGCCAAGGTGATTGGCAAGTCTTCTCCCAAGTCCTCATACTCTGCTTCTTCGTGCTGGCCGGATTAAGGAACCCTCAAAGTGCTCCTGACACGGCTCAATGACATCCTTAGTTCGGGTCAGCATTTCATGACCTATGTCAAGTACAATGTGAATATAGCCCTGCTTTCCCTTTCCAATTTGCAGAATGGCTTATCAGAACATCCTTGAGGCCATTCAAAAATTCCTTTCCATGGCCTTGCTAAATTCCTCCCACACCTTACCACCAATGTCACCTGTAGTTCGTAATGTCACCGAAATAAAGAATAAATGGTTTAAAAAAAAAAAAAAGAAGTCTCTCCATGGGTAGGCGCTCGAGCAGGCAATCAAAGCTGTGCAATCAGTTGCTTCATCATGATGGCACTTTGATGGGGCGGTCCCCCCCGTATCGAGACACATCAGGCCTTCAGCTTATTGCGCTCCAACGGTCATCAGGCGAGAGGCGGGGTACACCCTGGACAGGTCACCAGTCCATTACAGGGCACCTTATTATATACAGTCAACTTAACCTTCTATTAGTGCATACTTTAGAAAAGGATAAGTTCAGCATAATTATGGGGTATAATATATATATTTATCTATGATTGCTTCAAAGTAATTAAATGTACAATCCATTTGTCAAGCAATCTTGAATCTTGACTATTTTACAAAACTGCTACTACAGGTCTAGATCACTTGTAAATTCTGTTCGTACCTGAAAGAAAACTTTAAAATATGAAAACATTGGTGAAAGCACAAATTCTCTTAAATAACTCGTACGCACGACTTAAGAACAAATCTGTTCGTACGAAAGGTTCTTGCATGAGGCCCAATGTTTTGTCCAAAACCGGAAGTATATTATATCTCAGCACAACTGAGATGCATTTACCTCTGGTGTAAACCAAACTATGAAGCAAAATGGAAAGAACATTAAATAAGTCAATTAAATAATTGAAAATATGGAATAGAATGGTCAAAAAATACAAAAGTCATAAAGCATATGAAGGAAAGTCATTAAGACTCATATCAACATTTTATTATGCATTATCAGTAAATAACAGTCACTCAACTGAATATATATATATAAAAGAAAAATGGGAACAAGAACTAAATATTGAAATGTCCAAAGAAGATTGTAGAGAAGAACAATCACACAAAGTCTTACTTAAGTGGAGGGAATTCTTATGGAAAAATTTAATTGGAAAAATGTAATACTTTAAAAAAAAAAAAAATTAATTAATCATCCCCCCAATGGTCAACCATATGTGGTAAAGATAAAACCCCTTTGGAAAGACATAAATAGTAAGCTGTGAAAAATCCTGGGTTATAATTTGTTTTTGAATGTCTCTGTTTTGTTCCTTGGTAATCTTTCAGACCTATTTGTACAGGTGAAAGATAACAAGGAAATGGAACCAGGCAGACCCACTGACTCTGGACCAAAGAGGTACATATGGAGATGGCGTCACCCTGCTCAGCTACGGCTGCAATGGCTCCTGAGAAGATTGGACATTTAACAGCAAATAACACATCTACACCGGCTAGTTTGGTAGTTAACATGTGCTGTGCCTTAATTCTGACTGAGACATGGCTAAACTCCATGCTAAACAGCATTAGCATGGAGGGGCTGACAACTTTCCGGTTGGACAGGACCTGCGCTCTCAATGGCAAATTCAGGGGCTGGTGGTGTTTGCATTTACAGTAACAACAGCTGGAGTAATAATGCCAAGGTGGTCTCAAGTCACTGCTGTTTCCGGACATTGAGTTTCTGACCACAAAATGCAGACCCTTCTATCTGTCCAGGGAATTTACCACCATCATCATCACTGCTGTTTACATCCCCCCCAGTGCTAACACCAATGAGGTTCTGAGTGTGCTCCATCAGTGACTTACAAACAACACATCCTGCATTTAAGGCAGCCCCCTGCCCCCAGCTTGACTCATCAGACCATCTCTCTGTAATGCTAATTCCTGCATACAGGCCCCTGCTCACCAGAGGAAAACCCACTATGAAGCAGGTGAAGGTCTAGCCTGAGGGATCCGTGTCAGCACTACAGGACTGTTTTGAGTGCAAGGACTGGGACATGTTCAAGAAAGTAGCAACTGAAAACCAACACATCAATGTTGAGGAGTATGCTGAATCCGTGTCTGCATACATCCAGTAATGCATGGAGGATGTCTCTGTCACCAAGATCATCACCACACGGGCAAATCAGAAACCCTGGATGAGGTACATGCAAGGCTGAGGGTACAAAATGCAGTGTTCAAGTCCGGGGACAGAGCACTCGGATCTGCCAGAGCCAACATGAACCGTGCCATCAGAATGGTAAGGCGTGCCTATAGTCAAAAAATCCAGACATTCTTCCGCGACCCGACGAACACCAGTCGTATGTGGCAAGGCATCCAGACCATGACATACTACAAGGCTGCTCCTTTACCCTGTGAGGACAACACAGACTTCCTCAATGCCTCAATAACTACTTTGGTTGGTTTGAAACACTCAACAGCACCCCTGCAAGAAAATCCACACCTCACCTAGATGAACAGGTCCTCACACTTGAGACAGATGAGGACGCTAAGAGAAGTCAAAGCAAAAGAAGCCAGCGGGCCCCGATAATATATTGGGACTGGTGCTTAAAGACTATGCTGACCAGCTGGCTCACGGACCTATTCAACACCTTGCTGACCCATGCTGTCATCCTATCCAGTTTCAAGACTGCCACCATAATGCCAGTGCCCAAAAAACCCACAGTTTCATCTCTCAATGATTACCACCCCGTCACACTCACGATCATTTCATCGATTTCATCACGATGAAGTGCTTCGATAGGCTGGTGGAGGACCACATCGTTCCAGTTTGCTTACCGCCGCAACCGTTCCATTAAGGATGCTGTGTCCTCTACACTCAAGCTCACCTGAGTGTACAATCACTGGAGAAGAACAACACCCACGTGCGACTGTTGTTTCTGGACTTCAGCTCAGCATTCAACACAATCATCCCCCAGAACCTGTGGCCTCATGTACAAAGAATTGCATGGATTTCCTACAAGATGGTGGTGCGAGTAGATCGCAAGGCCCAGTGTCTCCCCAGTTTTTGCTATTTTGCAGTGTTTTTCTTGCTCATCTCAGGTCTGTTTGGTCAAAACAGTTGTGCTTTCACATCCTGCTCCCGACATGAGCTTTTGGATATTGGATCATGTTTCCCAGACACTCTTATCAGCGATCTCCTACTCATCCCTGAGATCTCCAGAACACTGGAGGCTTCACACTCTACCTGGCCGGGCGGAAGTGCTCGCAGGCGGCGCCAAAATCACAAACAAAGGCAAGGAAAGTGCGGATGCATTAGAGCTAAGCTAAGGCTAACACCACACCAGCTCTCTTTACCCAGCATCTTCCTCGCTAATGTGCGGTCTTTGGTGAACAAGATGGACGAGGTACGACTACAACTTACCCACATTAAGACACTTTTGGATTGTAATGTCATGATTCTTACCGAAACATGGCTATACGGCGGCGTACCGGATAGTGCTATTGAGCTAGCCAGATACCACGCTCATCGAGCGGCTAGATCCGCTGATGTCAAGACCAGAGGCGGAGGTTTGTGCATCTATGTCAACAAAGTTTGTTGTACGAACTTGGTTACTCATGGAAGTTATTCCTCAGCCAACCTTGAGTTTCTCATAGGTAAGTGTAGAACTTTCTATCTACCACTTTCATCACAGCTGTCTATGTTCCTCCGGATGCTAATGCCAACCTCACAATTAATGAACTTCATGCGGCCATTAGTAAACAACAGACTGATCATCCAGAGACTGTCTTTATTGTTGCAGGTGACTTCAATCACTCAAACTTAAAGTCTGTGCTCTCAAAATTCCACCAGCACGTTCCACACCAGCAGAAACAAAACTTTGGAACATGTCTACACAAACATGGCTGCTGCTTACACCGCTACCCCTCTCCCCCACCTCAGACAGTCAGATCACATCTTTTTGTTACTCACACTAAAATACTCATCCCTCATCAACCGTGTCAGGCCAACAGTGGGGACCATCAAGGTGTGGCCAGCGGGGACAGACTCTGTGCTCCAGGACAGGTTTCAACACACAGACTGGAGTATGTTTCCTTCCAAGGCCACCTGTGGCTCACACATGGACATTGACATCTACGCCTTCTCTGTTATGGATTACATTGTCACCATCATCGCTGATGCCACGACAGAGAAGCAGATAACCACGTACCCCAACCAGAAGCCATGGATGAACAAGGAGGTGCGGCTCCTGCTGAAGGCCCGAAACACTGCCTTCAGAACAGGAGCTGCACAGGTCTTCAGCACATGCAGAGCAAATCTGAGAAGGGGAATCAAAAAGGCCAAGCAATACTATAAGCTGAAGATAGTGTCACTTTTCTAACCCCAAACGTATGTGGCAAGGCATCCAGGCCATCACTGACTATAAACCCGGCAACACACCCCCACAGCCACGGACTTCTCCTTCCTGAACGAGCTTAACAACTTTTATGCTCGCTTCGGGAGAAACAACGGCAACAACACCCTCTACAGACCACCGGCCCTTCACCCTTACCTCCACTGATGTCCATACAGTACTGAGCCAGATCAACGCGCTCAAGGCTGCTGGACCAGATGGCATTACTGGACGTGTGCTTAGGGTATGTGCTGAGCAGCTCACTGGGATCGTCATGGACATTTTCAACCTGTGTCTCACCCAATCAGCTGTGCCAACATGCTTTAAAACTACATCCATTGTACCATTGCTGAAACATTCCAAACTGAAGTGCCTCAACGATTACTGCGTGGTAGCACTCACACCCATCATCATGAAGTGTTATGAGCGACTGGTCCTGGCACACCTGAAGAACTCCTTCCCAGCCACATTGGACCCACACCAGTTTGCCTATTGAAGCATAGATGATGCCGTTTCCACTGCACTATGTGCTCACACACCTGGACAACAATGACATATGCACGGTTAGTGTTTGCTGACTTCAGCTCAGCATTCAACACTGTCATCCCCTCCAAGTTAATCACCAAAGTTAGAGATGTTGGGCCTCATGTACAAAAACTTTGTGGATTTCCTACTGAAACATAGTGTACGCTCAAACCCAAAATCCGGATGTATAAATCTGTGCGTACGCATGAATCCAAGCTTTATATATCCCAATCATCGTGCAGTTGAGCACACATGTCAGAGTAGCGCACACAAGCAGAGGTGAAGAAGTGATCCGACATTAAGGTGGATGTGAAGCGCAGACTGGCTGCCCACCGCCAAAGTGTGGCCAAAACAGGCGGGGGGGACAGGAGACAAGGGACTCACCCTGTTTGAACAGAGAGTCGGCGGAATTTTGGGTGACACTGCTCTCTCAGGGATGGTGGGACCACATCTGGGTGGCTCTGATTACCCTCAAGGTAAATACCTATATTTGTGTAACTCACAACAAACGTCTTCATACAGTATAATATAGAGCAGAAGTGCGCCGGGAAAAGGTAAATGGACTTGTACAGCGCTTTTCTAGTCTAGCTGACCACTCAAAGCGCTTCACTACATGCCACATTCACCCCACTCACACACATTCATACAGCACGTCTTAGGATATAACTACGTGCTTTCTAAGCATTCACACACATTCATACCCCCAATGAATGGAGCAACGTGGGGTTCAGTGTCTTGCTTCGACATGTATCCTGGGGAGCAGAGTCGAACCACCGACCTTCCGATTGGTGGGCGACTGCTCTTCCTCCTGAGCTACAGCCGCCCCAAAAGGTGAGGCTGATTAAAACATTTCACATTTTAAGCACGGGGTTATTAACATTTGCACACAGAGACGGTCAGGGGCTTGTTAGAAAGATCTTAAGCTGTTGTTTAACCAGCAAAAAACAGCAAGTTACTAACTTTAACCACCAACTATGATGCTGTGAAGACGGGATAGAAATTGGGGGGGCACATGCTCAGTGCACGTCATGGGGAATAATATTAGGACAATTACACGAATAAAGTTACTCACCAAGAAGCCACCCTTGTAGTCTGTTCCCAAGAATGCTGTTACTCAAAATGTATGTTGGGTGATTGCATTTGTGCATCACATACGATCTGTACATTGATCGAATGAAAATGTGTCCTGTTGAAATATACAAATTCATCATGTGATGACATTAGAAAATCCGGCTCTCGCTGCAAATTGCGCTTTAATGTTGGCCTGCTCAACTGCATTGTTTGGGAATTTGATATATCCGGCTGAGATGTGGATAATTCCGTCCCACTCGGCTGGCAGGGCTTGGCTCAGGGTCGACTGGCACAGTCCCAATCAGTTGGCCTCTGTGTTAAGCTTCCACGATCATTTCACTCTTGATACTTCTCATCGTTGACGTGAAAAAGAGCGTACAACACTTTTTTTTGCATACACACCCTTTGTACATAAGGCCCCTGGTGAGCAAACTGGCCCCCCTTGGACTCAACAACCCCCTGTGTAACTGGCTGCTGGATTTCCTCACATACAGACCCCAGTCTTTGTGGGTTGTAGGGCTGTAGCGATACACTAATCTCACGATACGATACGATTTAATACACATTTTCTGAAAGATTTTAAAGGGACAGTGTGATTTGACATGAATCGTTGCTGATTGGACCGGTGGTCCGTCCTTTGAACCGGAAGGACAACACCGCCAGACAAACGGAAACAAACCAACATGTCACAAACGTGTCTTCAGCATACGCAGACTCTATGTAGACTCTACTCAGCATTTCAGCTGCGGACAGGAAGAAACAACTCTGAGAACAAAATTCTCTCCCCTGAGGATGAATGAGGTCCACTCTGTGAAGAACAGTCTGAGATCACTGACCAACTCTTCAAAGATGGACTTCTTCACCCTAAGTGTTTGAAGGAGACGGCAAGTCCTTTGTCCCAGCCGCAGTCAGACTGTACAATCAGCTCTGCTCCCAGTAGCCCCTCCCACTAAGCTCAAAGTCATTTGATCAGAGTTACATAATACATACATGCTTATATATATTGTATATGCATACAGTTTATATACAACCTACTGTTGTCACTCATACTGTTCATGTACATACCATACACTCTGCTATATAATACTGCTTATAATCTTGTATATATTGTGGTGCTCTTAAGGCTTTTTATCTCCCATTTGCCCTAACAGTGTGAATTCTCCCACTGTGGGACTAATAAAGTCTCATCTTTATCATGATCTTATCTTATCTGTATACACATATATATGTTTTGTATTTATCGATTGATGTGTAAATATATTAAATGCCCATGATTTCGAGCAACTGGCCAATTTGATACACTGTAAAGTGCATATATCATTTTTACATTGAAGACCCTGTATTTATATGGCCTTTATGTTTATGTTTATGCATGTAGCAGACGCTTTTATCCAAAGCGACTTACAGGTAGGCAGATAGGGTAAGGGGGTCTTGCTTAAGGACCCCTACTGGAGGTAGTACCTTTCATGCAGGGGATTTGAACCCAGGTCTCCCACACGAAACATTCTGCTGTGGAAATCATAACTCTACACTATCCAGTCCACTTTAACTGTAACTATAGTTGATGGATGTTGGTTGGTTTTCCGCATTAAATGAACTTATTCAAATCATTTATGAAAGAATTCAACTTTTTTTTTTCCAAGTACTTTGAAACAATATATCTGTCCTTCCACTGAGAACAGTAATATATACTATGGGGCAGCACAGTGGTGTGGTGTTTAGCATCGTCGCCTCACAGAAGGTTCCTGGTTTGAATCCCGGCCTTTCTGTGTGGAGTTTGCTTGTTCTCACCGTGTATGCGTGGTTTCTCTCCAGGTACTCCAGCTTCCTCCCACTGCCCAAAAATATGCATGTCAGATTAAGTGGTGACTCTAAATTAAGCCTAGAAGAAAGTGTGAGCCCCCCACACAGCCCCTCATGACCCTGCATTGGATTAAGCGGGTATAGCAAATGGATGGATGGTTAAGATTTAAGGGAATACATGTTGTTTCATATTGAATGGATAGTAATGAGAGCAATATGGTTCTTCTCATTTTAATTCTAAGCAAGAACACTTTGCTATTCAGAGGGTGTCCGCAGGATATTGAAAAGTCTTAAAACGTCTAAAATCCAATCATTTCAATTTAAGGCCTTAAAATGACTAAAATTATCTTAAAATTTCATAAAATGTCCTCAATACGATTTTGAAAGGTCTTAAAAATGTATTAACGTTACTTTTATTTAAAACAAATGCATAAACTTCAGTCTTGCTTTTAATTATTTCAATTTTTGAGGATGCTATGACGCTAAAATATTTATCCAGCACAACTAGTTAGTGTGTTGGTGTACGACATCTTTTTTCTGTTATTGCTCCGTTGCGGCGTTTTGATGAAGCGGGGGGGTATCACTGGCAGCACGGTGCACCCGGCAGGTGTCTCTGGTCCGTGTGCGCCGTTAACTACACACGTGAACTCAGATCTGACCACATATGTTCTCTGTCATAGCGGCGAGCTGCTGTTGCATATAAGCGACGTCCCGTTAACGCTGTATTTTCCTCTGGATTCCGCTCAGGAAACGACTGCAGTCTAACCTCACAGGCACTGACACACGCATGAAATTGATGAGAAACCCTAACGTGATGATGTTAGCATACAATGTAAAATCACGTTACTGTGTAGAAAGTCCCCTAATGTTACTGTAGTTACTGTGTTTTAATGTCTCCATTAATATGTCCCTTCACAATCCACTTCTTCTTCATCACTTCGTTTACATATAAGTGTTGCAATTCAAAAATGAGAGGGGGGGGGTTCATGTCCAAAGTAGAACTGATAGTATTTCACAATGGAGAGGCTTCTGGTGTTTTTAGTGAGGTTAATCATTCCAATGTGAAAGAAAAAAAAAAGTCCTGTACTTTGCAAGTAATTCAAGGCTTCTGAGTTTCCTTCATGCCTTTTGTACTTTTTTGCCAGTATGGTTGTGAAATGGGTCTTAAATTGAATTCATTATGGTCTTAAAAAGTCTTAATTTGACTTGTTGAAAGCTGCAGAGACCCTGTATTCACCAAAAGATAACTATTACATTCCAGTGAAACCTCCAAGCTTGTGGTTGTGTAGCTTGACTGACATGGTTGAGAAACACATTTCCTCAGGCAACAGTACAGCCCCTACGCAATATCAGTATGATATGGTCAAATATATATGTATGCTTTTGTCTTTCATGTGACATCAAACAGCCACCAATGTGAGTCATCCTAGTTGTCCTGCCCAGCCTGGCTATGTGAGAGGATTCAATCATCCATGTGGCTGCATTTGTGTTCCAATCTCTGGGTGAGTGCAATGACATGCAGACACTGCAGTATGTGTTTGCAGATAACAGCCTTGCTGAAGTTAATCGTATTATTATTATTATTGTTGTTGTTGTCATTTATTCATATATTTTTCACCATTTCCAGAGAGCCCAACAAAACCCAGGTGTTCAGTTTCTTCCAAACAGACCTGGGTGGCTTCCTTCCTCGCTCTGTGGTTGACTCATTCTTTCCTTCCAGCATGGCAGAGTTCTACAGCAACCTCGCCAAGTCTGTTAAATCCCTGAAGGACCTTTGACACAAACAGTGAGGAAGTCTCCTTCAAATCCTAAAGGCCTTCTGAGTGGCCAGGCTAAATGTTCTATTATTTTTCAAACAATCAAATTTAACAAAAAGCACCCCCCCCCCCCCCTCAAAGTTATTAGATTACAACACATTCAGTATCAAATCCAAGTAGATTTAGTCCATGTTTAGCCAAGCAATCCTTCATATCTTTCTTCTAACTGGAGGAGTCCAGTGAATCTTAAAAAGATTCTTACAATAGAAACAGGGGCATGAGTATGACAAAGTCTGGAATTCAGCTCACTACAATCACTTCTGTGGGATCAGTTTATTTCCCACAGTCTACATTTAAGATCTGTATTTGCGCATGTGTTAAAAGGACAGCACACTTTTTGTTGTACCTAATTGATGTTGCACAAGAGGCTTCCTCTTTTAACTGCATATTTAAGTGTTTACAGTAAAAACAAAAAAAACATTGCATGAACTTTATTTACCCTCATCTGGGATCAGATTGTTTTGTACTGACTAATACCTCATATTTAATTCTGTTGTACTCAAAAAGCCATATTTTTGCTTCTTACTGTTTACCTGTAATGTTAAAGTTTCACCTTCACTTAATCACAAGAGACACTGGAGGGATGGCAGGAGTGGCCTTTTTAAACCAAGGGAGATTTAGTTCCGTTTCTAAAGTGACACATTTATGGCATGTAAGCTCAGCTAAAACATGTCCCCCACCTTAGCTAAAAAAAGAATTGGCTTTTTAAAATATTCTTGTCTTTCCTTTCCATATGCAGTCCTGTCTCATTGTACATTCAGAGTATTTAATGTAGGGAAGAAAAAATCCCATAAAACATGGACAATTTCAAATTGCATCCATAAATCGATGCATCAATTATGGTGAAATTATGATGTCACTGCATGTGCAAGATGGGCTGACATTTTTAAGAGATGAGGCTATTTTTGGAAGATAACACTTTACAGTTAGGGTAAATGGGTATATGCAGTGTTATATGACCTCATGAAGTAATTCATGTAAAACTTTAGAAACAATCAGGTTTATAAAATCTCATGAGGTTTTATGAGCCCGACTGACCGATTACTTAGTTAGGAAAGAGTATAATATTATTATATATTAATATTTTATTTTTTGTGAAAATTTGCCTTAAAGCTAACAATCTAAGATAGTTAAGGTAATGATTAAAGCCAGATACTTCAAAGCCAGCAAAATAAATTCCCATTTTGAGCCCCCACTGTCTGCATTGAGCATGCTTTTTACTCGCCCACATTCTATGGGCTGAATATTTGAACAGACCTTTGAGTTCAAAAGTGTTTGCCAACATTTCAAATATTTTTACAGTCATTTGTACAGAACACATTTTAGTGCAAACATATGTCTTATAACAAGATTTATCTGAACAACTTCCCCATGGACAGTAAACCCGATCTGTCTAAAGGAGCAGCTGGAAAGTTTATCTCAGAGGTAACAAATCCTGAAAAATCCTGAAGAATCCAGACAGCTAGGGAGCTTTAAAAGAGACACTATTTAAACAATAGTGTTGCAGTATAGGAAAATCATCCCAGAACAGACTGAGTTTTTTTTTGTGTGTGTTTACAGGATTGATGAATTCAAAATTTGTTGTCCCACATCTTTTAGATGGGAGCAGTATGCTACATGAACTGGACAGTTTTTATTAAAATCTATAAAACATTCCTGTCTTTAACATGGCCCCCGTGTTTAAGCTATTAAGATTACATGTGACATATGTCCTGCTCATTTACCTGCTTTTCCCTGTCAAGCCTGATGTGATATCAGCATCAGTTTCAAAGCACACAAACAATTAGAAATACTGTATATCAGTAACTGAGCTGAAGTCTACCTCCTCTCACTATTGGTTTTGTTTGTATGAATTTGTTTCATGTACATCATAGATGTTTATGTTAGGAATACATGTCAGTGATAACTTTTGGGTTTTCTCATTAAACTGTATGAAATGTTTTTGTTGAATGATGTCAGTATTTTATTAAGAACTCCTGCCAAGTTTGTTCTATCTAGGACTTTCCATGTGGTTCAGTGATACAAATCAGGTTACATTATGGTGGGGAAGCCCCAGAGGAGTTCGGAAAGACCTGCTGCTCCTCCACAGTTGAGGTGGTTCTGACACCTGATTAGACTTTCCAATGGGTGCCTCCCTTTTGAGGTCTAACAGTTAAAGCTAGTTCATATTAAAGAGGCCCTTCACCAGATCTAGGAATCACTGGAGAGATTTGGTCTCTTAGTTGTCTTGAGAGAAGCTGGAGTTTCCCTTGGAAGAGCAACAATAAGTTCCTAGAAACTGCCCCATCGTGGTGCTGCTTTGGAATAAGCAGTTTGGAGAATGGATGGAAATGTAATTGGAACTGTTAAAGAAGCTTTAATTATATCCATATTAGCTTTCTATCCTAATTTTTATTCTAAAGATTTGGATTTAATTGGATTATGATTGTATTACAACTAATTGGATACTGATTGGCTTAATTTGGACAATATCTTTGCAGTGCCTTGAAATGGCATTTGTTGTGATTTGTATTTCTTTATTCTTAAGAATGTGTACAACTAAAGAGATGTAAGTTTCACTTGTGAAAGACTGGATGATCTATATTCCACTGAAATGCTTATAGTTGCACTAGTTGTATAATGATAACCAGGTTAACATTACATAATACATTGATACCAAATAGAAATGTCCAGCTCATGCAATGACCTATCTGCTCATCTTTTTCACCTCTGGAAGATGGTTTATTGTAGTCTGAACATAGCCATCCATGTTTACAAGTTAAGTCTACTTTTTACTTTTTGGCCAAATAAATGAAATACAGTGAGGAGCACACATTTTAAAGTCAGCCTGTACTGAGCAGCACAGCAGTAGGTGCTTTAGTATTGATCTACTCTGTGTGTTCTCTGACCTTAGTGAACGTTGACAACACATATCTCTCTTTATCTGGAATAACATCGGTCAAAGAGCATGTAAACTATGGCATAACCTGTCCTACTAAAACCCTTTAGGCATTAGATTTTGACCGTGATGAACCTCTTAACCATCACTAAGTAATCACAACTGTTATGTTTTGTGATTGAGATTCTGATACCAGTATAATTCTTCATGTATGTAGTCAGGGCAAGGTCCAAAAACAATTTAGTTTTTCTTGTCTTCTGTATTACACCAGACAGGTTGATGACTGCCATATAGAATATATTTACCTTTATGGGTGAGTTTTATATGCTGTGCCATAATAAATAAAATAGTTTGTTTTGTCACTGCTCTGCACCAAAATCCTGTTGTGGACTCTTCAATTCAGTTCAGTTTATTTATATAGCAACAAAATAAATTACAACAAACATCATCTCAAGGCACTTAAGTAATACAGTCCAATTCTAGCCAATTGGAGTTCGATTCATTGTAATCATAATCCAATCAAATTCAAAAGAAGTCCAATTCATTCATATAGAGCCAATTCAAAATTAATATCCTAGCTAAGGAAACCATCAGATTGCACAGAAACTTGTCTTCAGTCCAATCTCCCGTCCTGAGCCTGAGGGACTGTGGAAAGGAACGACTCCCTTTAACAGGAAGAAACCTCTGGCAGAACCAGAACCAGGAAGAAACCTCTGGCAGAACCAGAACCAGGAAGAAACCTCTGGCAGAACCAGAACCAGGAAGGGTGGCCATCCGCCTCGACCAGCTGGGGTTTGAGAAGACAGAAAAGAGGGGGGAAAAACACCATAACACCATTCAAAGGATACCTGTTGGAACAGGGAAACACAAGTTAATAACCACAATAATGTCACATGTACATAATATCATTTGAGAAATTAAACAGGAGGAAAAAGAGAGCAAAGTGAGGAAAGGTGTGACAGATGAGGTCCCCCAGCAGTCTAAGCCTATAGCAGCATAACTATGGGATGTTTCAGGATTACCTGAGCCATCCCTAACTATAAGCTTTATCAGAAAGGAAAGTTTTAAGCCTAATCTTAAAAGTGGAAAGGGTGTCTGCTTCCCTGACATTTACTGGCAGCTTATTCCACAAGAGAGGGGCCTGATAACTGAAGGCTCTGCCTCCCATTCTGCTTTTATAAACTCTGGGAACAACAAGTAAACCTGCAGTTTGGGAGCGAAGTGCTCTGTTAGGAAAATATCTTACAATGAGATCTTTAAGATATGATGGAGCTCAGTCATTAAGAGCTTTATATGTGAGGAGAAGAATCTTAAATTCTATTCTGAATTTAACAGGGAGCCAATGAAGAGAAGCTAAAACTGGAGAAACATGATCTCTCCTGTTAGTTCTCATCAGAACTCTGGCTGCAGCATTTTGGATCAGCTGGAGGCTTTTCAGAGAATATGTGGGACAGCCCAATAATAAAGAATTACAGTAGTTCAATCTTGAAGTAACAAATGCATGAACTAGTTTCTCTACATCACCCTGAGACAGGATGTTTTTGATTTTGGCTACAAAAAGACTACATTTGTTACATGTACCATTACCACTAAAGGAGGCAGAGGAGTAACTAAACATCTGACACACGGAGCAGGTGAAAGCAGGAGATGGAGGAAGAGAACTGGTAGCCATGCTAAGCTAGAGAACCAGACACACCGCTAAAAAGGAAAAATAAAAACTAAAGATTTGTAGGAGCGAGAGTTAAAATAGAAGAAGTATGCAATAGATTTAACTATGCAAGATGTGTAACTTATAAGGAGAAACTGATTGATTTTTGATTGTCCAAGAGGAGCACGAAGTTTCACAGAACACAATCAAGGTAACAGGAAGTGATGCAACATGTCTTACCGCAAAGCGTCAGCATTCTCTCAGTTTGGTTTTATAGATGAATCTGTTCAGAGTTATCTAACAATGTCTGGTCTCTGCCATCATGTAGCCGTACCATCGATGAGGAAAAGTAAACATATTTATGCAAAAATCAAAGTCTCTTTTTCCTTTTCTACATGTGACTGCAGAATTGCTTTATTCATAACATTATTATCTGGATATACAGAAACATTAACTGTACATTAACTTCATTAACACCAGGGACCAGATGCATTTACAATGAATACACACAAACTGGTTATTTATAGAGTTAATGTGCACACTTTACACCTTCTGGAGATCATGAGTACATTTATTGTTGAGCAATTTAAGCAACTTAACAATGATTTTCTGAATGAAAGGCTGTATGACCTAACTAACAGGTTGAGTGCTTATTTTTTGCAGATACAGCAGAAGTAGCTGGTGTCCTTTTCTTTTGTTTTTGATTTCACTATTTCTTTCTTTAAATCGTCAGGGTTCTTTGATCAGTACTTACAGGGTGTGTTTTTCAGTAATCTTTCACTCTGCAGTATTTGTTCAGATTTCTTTCAGGAAAAAAGCACCATATATAACATTTAATTTTCTCCTTTACATTCTACATTCTGTGAAATTTAACTTTCACCATCATCCATGTTTTTATATGCAAATGATTAAGAGTTGTGTCTGGATCCTGTAATGGCTAAAATTATATGAATAAATTGTCTTAATTAATCAATATTACACTGATCTAAAGACTCATTTCCATTTATCAAAATTCTGTTCTTTGTTTTTGAAGACAGAACCTCTTCTACATATGACTTATTTGCAGCTGTTTTTTTTTCTTTTTCCCTGTTTTCTTGTTTTTATGGCATTGTATATTAACTGCTTCCACCAGCTATGGATGTCATTCCACATCGTCCTGCCTCTTCCTGATCAGTACTGTAACAGACCCTTCAGGTAAAGATTTGATCATGTTCCATGCCTCGAATCGAGTCATATCCTGTAGACTCACTCCCTGGACCTGCAGCAGTTCATCTCCACTCTGCAAACCACTTTGCTCTGCTGCTCCACCTGAAACACACAATGTTCATGTCAACTCTACAGTATTAATCAATATTATAATAACTGATTTCCAAATTTTACCACATGTGAACATTTTTGTAGAGAGTTTGTTTTATGTTTGTGTTTTTTAAATAAGCCACATAAAAAATGAAGTAAACCTTTAAAGATTCTGTTGATGATTAAAGGTCTGTCTCCATGCATTGAACCTTTTCCTCCCTCCAAAGTGAAGCCAAATCCTCCAACACCTTTTTCCAGCTCCACAGTCACAGGGGCCTGTTGCTCCTCCACTGTGGGACAACAAGAGATAAGTTGAAGTTGAACGTAGCATTTATACTTCCATGCACTGAAAATATAGCAGGGGGTGGGGTGTCTGGCATTGTTCATAAGACTCACCTGCACAGCGGGGTTCCTCTGCTCTATAGCCCCCCCTTTCTTTAACCTCCTCATCAGCTCTCTTACAGACAACAACCACAGCCAGCTTTAGACTTCGAGCATGACGCAGAGCATTAGTGGCATCCATGTGTGTGGCACCACGCAGAGTTTGGCCATTTATAGACAACACTTCATCTCCTTTTTGAATGGTGCCCTCATGAGCTGCCAGGCCACTGGGAAACACTCTGTGGACCTGGATGGTGGATCATATGGTCATATGATCTTATGTTATTTGCAGACAAATTTCAGAGTAAAGGTAGTACTGGAAAAACTAAAAATTAAATGTTTACTGCATGTGTTTCAAGTGGGTGTCAAGGACTGTATATAAGTCTCCATAGTTCAATATTTTCCCAACAGAGTAATATTCCATTATCTACTATATATATTTTTTTATGATAAAAAATATCATAAAAATATTCACAGAATCTGGAGTCATCTTTTTGTGCAAAAAGCAGTCCTGAATGTCTGTGACCTTCAGGTCCTCAGACCTGATTCTGTCCTGGAAATCACTGCATGGGCTCAGGAACAGTTCCAGGAATCATTGTCTTTGAACACAGCTCACTGTAACATCCACAGATGCAGGTTAAAGCTCCATCAGACAGAGAAGAAGCCGTATCTGAACATAATCCAGAAACACCGCCATCTTCTCTGCACCAAAGCACGTTTAAAATTGACTGAGACAAAGTGGGAAACTGTTCTGTGGTCAGATGGATCAGAACGTGAAATTTTGTTTGGAAATCATGGCCGCTGCGTCCTCCAGACTAAAGAGGAGAGGGACCATCCAGCTTGTTATCAGCTCTCAGTTCAAAAGCCTGCATCTCTGATGGTATTAGGGTAGGGGGGTTGGGACCTGCACATCTGGAAAGGTCCAATCAATGCTGAAAGATATGTACAGGTTTTAGAGCAACATCTGCTCCCATCCAGATAAGGTCTTCTTCAGGGAAGGCCTTGCATATTTCAGCAGGACAAAGTTAAACCACATCCTGCATCTATTCCAACAGCATGGCTCTATAGTGGAAGAGTCCAGCTGCTGGACTGACCTGCCTGCAGTCCAGAACTTTCACCACCTGAAAACATTTACAATACAACAGAGAAGACCCAGGAATCCTCTATCAGACAGGAATGGGACAACATTCCTCTCCCAAAGGTCCAGCAGCTGGTCTCCTCAGTTCCAGATGTTTTTAAAAGAAGAGGGGATGCTACACAGTGGGAAACACGGACTTGTCCTAACTGTTTTGAGATGTGTTGCTGCCATCAGATTCAAGATGAGCAAATATTTTTCATGAAATAGTAAAATGTGTCATTTTCAACATTCGATATGCTTTCTGTTGTAAATAAAATGTTGGTTTATGTAAATCATTTTTACATGGTGGAAACTGAAATCTCAATGACAGAAAAAATATTCATTTTTAAATCAACATTGAAAGCTATTGCCAGGTGACATCATAATTTTGATTACCAAAAAAATAGCTTCAGTCACATGTTGGTCTTGTATGGAGTCTAAATCTATCCAATTACATGATCAGATCAATGTGCACTAGATTCAGCTTACTGTTGGAGCTTTGCTTTCAAGGTCACACCCTCCAGCGATACTGAAGCCCAGTCCAGCTCCCTCCTCTTTATGCAAAATGACAACATGGATGTCCAGTAGTTGCTGAGGAGAGCGAAGCAGAGTTACTACAACAGTTAACGTAATCATTATGTCATGAGTCAGATTACATTTCTTACTAACTTGTTTCTATGATGGGAGATTTCTGGATCATACTTTCAAGTGAAATCCTTCAAAAAATTGATTGAAGTCTGTGGACCAAAGAGTCCAAAACACAAAAATATTGATCTTGTTGACAATAGAATTACAAAGAAGTTGCTCACTGTTTTATTGACACCATCAGCAATTTGGTTTGGTAATCAGTTTATTTGCAAGATGCTCACGAGTAGCATGTTTGATGACAACAAATACTGTTAGGCATTGCAGTTTGAAGTAGCATTACAACCCAAAGACGAAGACAGAGATGAACACCACAACTAGCAGAGTCTGTGCTTGTTCTGTTGGATCTCAGTGCTGCATTTGATACGATCGATCACAGCATTCTGTTACAGAGACTTGAACATGTTATTGGGATTAAAGGAACTGCATTAGGCTGGTTTAAGTCATATTTATCTGATAGATTCTAGTTTGTTCTTGTAAATGAAGAATCTTCCTCACACACCAGAGTAAGTCCTCAGGGTTCTGTGTTTGGACCAATTCTTTTTACTTCATACATGCTTCCATTAGGTAACATTATCAGACAGCATGGCATAAATTTCCATTGCTATGCTGATGATACTCAGCTTTAAATGTTAAATGGACTTTACTTGTATAGCACTTTTCTAGTCTAACTGACCACTCAAAGCACTTCTAACAATACAAGCTGTACTTATCTATGAAACCAGATGAAATCAATAGGTTGGTCAGACTACAAGCCTGTCTTAAAGACATAAAGACCTGGATGACTCAGAACTGTTTGCTTCTAAATTAAGACAAAACTGAAGTCATTGTCTTTGAAAATACCTAGCTATATAGTTACTCTAGATGGTATTTCCTTGGCTTCTTGTACTATAGTGAGGAACCTTGGAGTTATTTCTGACCAAGATCTGTCCTTTGACTTCCATATAAAACTGGTTTCTAGGACTGCCTTCTTTCACCTTCGTAATCTTGTTAAAATCAGGAACATCCTGTCTCAGATTGATGCCAAAAAAACTGCTCCATGTATTTGTTACTTTAAGACTGGACTACTGTTATTCAGTTCAGCGACCTAAACTTCTCTTTATGTGCTTGGCCAGCAGGTGGTATTTGAGACTTGACGTACTACGGTGGTAACTCAGTTCACATCGACAGTAAATACAAATTACTTTATACTTGTCAAATGAACCATCTGGCAGGACTTTAAAGCTAAACTTCCCATTTAAGAGACACTTTTGTGTCTCCATTTCTGCTTCTCAATTAGAACACTGATGTTCGCAAGCTCGCCAGCCTAAAGTTATTTCTGCATCACCCCCTGAAACTACAGGGCGGACCGAAGGTCACAGATCGTGCATGCTTACATTAATCGTGCATAAAAAAAAAATAGTGCTGTTAAAAAAAGAATTGCATTAATGCTTCATTATCACATGAACTTTGACAGCCCTAATATATATATTAATGAAACTGAATTGAATTGAATTAAATTATATAATATGGACAGACCTCTGTTGTCACTTGAAAATCTACCTCTATTTTTAGATTTCATGTAAAATCCATCTGTGTGCTTTGTGTTTGTATTTGACTAATTGCAATCTTATACTCACAAATATTGTTATCCTACCACTCATGAGAATCCTCATGACTAATTTCAGGACGATCATCATTCTTAGCAGGAATTGAGTTATCTGCAGCTTAGACATTACAAAAGCATGTGATGTATTTTGCTGCACACACTGTTCATGATTCGAATGCTTTAAGATTTTGTTTGATCTCTTTTCAAATCAAAATTCTGTGACCATTGATTTAATCTTGCTTGGCAGCTTGCTGACAACATTGCATTCCAGAGTTAACTTATTATCAGACTCATCTTCCACTCTTTACTAGTAGCCAGTTTTGACTTTCACCTCCACCACCTGTAGTTTTTTTGCAGTGAGCCTTGTGCTGCTTTCTCTTTTTCAAACACATTTTGTCCCTATGTCCAGAGATTAATTCAAAACATGGAAAATCGTCTCTAAATGGTCTCTACTACCTATGCTTTATGTGACAGGTAGACTACAGTAACTAGTCAAATGTAAAGCCCTTTTTGATTTTAATCTGAGAAATATTCAACATGAATGAATTTTTTAAACACTCTTCTGGGAACTGGGAGGACTATTTATACAATTACTTTTGCACATTATGGATTGCTTCTAAAACCATGACTGTTCAATTAGATGTAATTTTCTTTTCTTTTAATCAGTCCATGTTCTTACCTTCTTTTTTTTCTATTTGAACTAATCATATATAACTATATAGCTCTTGCCATTTAGTTAAAGCTAAGGTCCAAGTTTAAGAACTTCTCTAGAAAATGTATGAAATTGGTGAATTTGAGTTGTACTGGAAAATTCTATTTTTTGATTTACCTTGAGTGTCTCATCATCTATAGCTTTAACTTCCAGGATCATCTTCTGTATTTCATGTGAAGGGATGAGTGAGATGACTGAGTGAGCAGAAGTGTAAGTGAGAGCTTCCTCAGATTCCATCTCCCCTCGTTCAATGGTACATTCCCTAAGTGTGGCCAAGCTGCGTTTGAAAGAACAGGCACACAGAGGAGAGAAGGGGTCATGTTAGTCTCCCAACTCTAAGCACTGTGCATAACAGCAGTATATGAATGTGCTGTATTTAACACCAATATAAAACAGGCTCTGATTTAAATAAAAAAAAAATCCATCATAAACATCTAAATCTCTTTGTGTAAGTGTCACCTGACAGAGAATGCTTTGTTAGTACTGTCCTGGTCCAGCTCAGACTCTTGAAGGTTACTGACATTTTCACTTGAAAGGTCCTGCATATTTTGGAAGTGAGTCTTGCCATGGCAGGAAACAGGTAGTGAGCGCATTAATGCTTGTGAAACCTGGAAAAAAAATCACATTACAACAGTTAGAATATTTGCATCATTTGACAAAAGGACTGAAAGAAAGCATCAATGCACGTGGAGTTTTCACCTGAAAGGGAGACAAGACAGAAGATCAACAAAACAAAAAAAAACTTACAAACATACAAATGTAACCCCCTCAATCATGACTTGTAATCCACCACGTGTGTAATTATGTATTTATTTGTTGAGAGATGTTACTTTGAATGTGTTTGCACAATTTTTTTTTCTTATTTTGTTATAGTGGACTTTTATTGGCTTAAACCTCTGTGCAAACAAGACATAAGCCAATGAAATTGCATGAGTATGTGGACTATAACAACATAAAGATCAGGTCAAATAATTATTCCCTCTTCCTTGTACATTAATTCAGGCCCTGTGGAAGGACACAGTGCCATATAAAACTCTGTGAAACACTTAGTTAACAATGTTGTATTCTGAACATTAATTGCCTTGTGCAGCATTTGGCAGCAGTTTATCTTTCCTTTTCTGAACAAGCTTGAGTTGTTAAGCTGGGGTGGTTGTGTGGTGAAGTTTAAATGCTGCATATGCAAACAGATACCACTATGCATACCTTTAAGGCCAGCTTCAAACTAGTTGTGTTTTTGCAAAGAACTTTATGATTTTCTTGGAAGTCTCTGCCAAGACACAACCTGAACTGCAGCTGTATACCTTCTAGAGTTTTGGTGTAGTCTAAATTATTTAAAGCACACAACTGTCAGTGAGAAGGCTATATTAAGACTAAAGTAGAATAGATTGGATTATGATTGTATTACAGTGCCTTGAGATGTCTTTTGTTGTGATTTGGCACTATATAAATAGAACTGAATTTAACTGAATTGAATAAATAAAACTGAACTGGCCCTGTGATGGACTGGGGACCGGTCCAGGGTATACCCTGCCTCTCGCCCAATGATGGCTGGGATAGGCTCTAGCCCCCCTCCGACCCTACAGTTGGATTAAGCGGTTATAGAAAATGGATGGATGGATGAATACAACAGTAGTCATGAATACAACTGCATGCAAAGTGTAGAAAAGGCATTCACAAGGCTGAACAACCAAAGTGTTAAATGTGCTTCCTGTACTTATATCACGAATAATTTCTCAAGTCGTCTATCTCAGGCTGAAACATAGGCTAACCTATGTTAGCCTATGTTATGGTTAAGAAGTCTGAGGAGCATAATTTATGATTAATGATAATAGTAACGAGCTGCAGGGGTTGACACCAGCTAGCGGGAGCTAGCATTAGCATTCTCCGTCAGCTCCTGGCTGCAAGGTGATGGGTTTGAGTAGCATTATTTAGTGAATGAAAAGTTTCAGTTGAAATTTTAAACAGCGCAACAACAAAATGGCTGACTCATCACTTTGTGAACTACAAAGTGAACAAACAGACAAACAGAACTTAATGGAAATAAAAGTCCAATTGGAACAGTAAATAAAGTTTAAACAATGTACTTACTTTGCAAACATGTGTTTATATATAGAGTACAAAGTTGAAATTGCCTAAATGCAATAATGAATACTGAACGGTTTCATGTAGAAGTAAATTACAGTTACTTGGAATAGATCAGCACATTGTAAACTTTCTAGCACCTATAATGACTAAAAAGTCCAGTCTATTTAATTCTAAAAAGTAACCAAAAATAAAATAATGAGTAATTCAACATAATGTTTAAAGTCAAGTGTCTAAACAAAAGCAGACAGGGTGTTCCTTCTTTGTATTTGCATAGATGTGAGGACCAACCTGTAAGTTTGTATACATCTAGCTTTTGTCCCATCAAATAGAGTACATTACCCTGGTTTCTTATAGTGTGATGGATTACCTGGTTACTGAAGGCAATGATTTTCCCAAAGTCTCCCTCCTGGGTTCTCAGGAACTGACTCTCAGTTGGTGGAGCAACAATTGGATCTATTCTTTGTTGCTTTCCAGTGCTCTGTCCTCTATTCTGTTCTGAACTATTCTCTACCTCATTTTGTCTGGGCCTCATTGATGTTATAGAAAGTAAGGTGGACTTTGTGGAACTGCTGATTGTGGAACTGCTGATATCCACCTTTTCTAGCTCAGATTTCTGTTGGGATAGTAAGACTTCCCTCTCATCCTGGACTTGAGCCATATTAGAATCATTTATCATGGAGTCGAGATCTGCATGGATGGTGTTAGGGGATAGGAGATCAGTAGAAGACTGAATGGAAGGAAGTTCATTTTCAGAGGACTTGTCTACTGTTTTATGACAACTTTCAAAAGTTGCTGAAGTAATATCAGAGGATGCAGCAAGCATAGCTTTGTTGTTTCCCTGTGTTGTTGACTTATCTAAGTGCAACTCTTTGGGCAATTCCTGTTTGTTCTTCTTATGATCTCCATGTGAGTCTGGATAGGAGGGACAGAGACTGCTGAAATCCTTCTCCAGCACAGAATGGGAAGTGGGAGGTGCAGTAGACCTCTTGTTACTGCCTGTCTCTTGAGACTCTGGACAAGAAAAAGTCTCAAAAGAGTGAATCTTTTGTTTGATTGACATGTTGGCTGCAGCTGAGGCAGATCTGCTCCCAAAGCTCCTGCTGAAACCTGCAGCAATCTTTTGCTCTGATTTAGGTAGCTTAATCTGGTCCTGATCATCTTGTATTTTTCTTAGACTCTGTCGAAACCAAACAGGCTTGGGTGCCACTGGGGGGGGGGTCTTTGATTCTGAAGGATTCTGAGCTGTGTTTTCAGTAGTAATGGTGCATGTAGGATCTGTGGCTGTGGCACTGAGATTAAGAATGTTGTCTTCATCACCCATAGTGGCAGGGTTACTGTGGATGTTGAGAGGCTGTGTGCTGTCTCTAGCGTGGTGATTATGGTGATGGATCTCAGGCAGCACTTCAGGCAAACTGCTTGGATGGCAAACCCAAGGATCTTGAAGCTGGTTTTGAGAAAGTTGAACAATACAAGCCTGTTTTCTCAAAGCTCCTTTCTTTGATTTTGAGCTGAGTACAGTTGAGGAATCCCCTGTTCAAACAATACAGAAGAGAGAAGTGACTATACAATTCAAACATTTTCATAATATTGCAGAATTTGACATAATTTGACTGAAAAGCTGTTTTCGTGTGGAAGAGGAATGTATGTCTGGAGAAAACTGCATGGATGGAAGCAAATCTGGGTGGCATAACATACCCCATCGGCTGCTCACGGCTCTGTCTTTGTCGTCGAAAAAACTATGAAACTTGGCACTAACCCCTCAATACAGAGCCGAGCAATACCCAAATTACTTTTATGTGACCGGTGAACTGTTGTTCTGCAAATTTTGCCAGAACTCTTTTGACAAAGGTACTAATTCACAAGGACTAACTAGTCCTACAGTTTAATTAACTTGTTTAAGTTAAATTTTAAGAAGTTTAAAATGTTTGGTTGTTGTTTCATGACAAATCAGCTAAAGTTTCATTACTTGCAGCTTGTTTTTTTCTATTTGATTTGTGTACATTTTAGTCATTTACATTAAAAACACTGTTTTTGGTAGTAAAATAAGAGTAAAAGGTAAAAAACCGGAATCCCAAAAATTCAAATGGAAAAAACAGAAAATTGGGAAAAAATAAAACAGATTTTATAGGGCCCTAGATATTACCTAAACGCACTTTGAACCAAATAATTGAATTAACTAAATGCATTAATTCAAAGTAATTTCTCATTTTCGGTTTGAGGATATATTATTTGAACTCTAATTCTTAAAATTCCACCATGTTGCCTCTACTTGTATTAAAGTTGAAGAAGTCCAGGAGTTTCATTATGTCAAAGATTAATTTAATCTATTTCACAAACGTTTCTATAATAAATTTCTAACTAATTTGAAACTTTAGCTCTTACATTTTCATGGCTGAAGTTAAGAGATGAGCAAAGCTTGATAATTACAAAGAGGATCAAGCTGAACTTCGAAATGAAAACGTGTCCACATTGGGACAGTTATTGATAATGAAAAGTATTAAAGTACAATTAAGTACTGAATAAAAACAACTTCCTTTTTTCATGGCCAAAGACTGACATTTAACAGGAAATGATTAGAATAATAAGTGTAGAAACAGGGATGTTTCCCATTGTTAAACTATGTTGTGACCAAGACTGAATTGAGTGCCTTTGGACAGTGCATTAAAGTGTTAAAACATAGCACCGCTGTTTCCAGAGAGCGTGCAATAAAAGAATGATATATTGTTGTAAAAGTTTTACACCTGTTCGGCGGGACTGTCATTTACACTTACACCAACCACATTTCAGGGTGACATGATAAAATGTGTGGGAGGAATCTGTTAAAATGTGCAGCCTAAAAAAGGGCCAAAATGCAAATACAAAATGGCCAACTTCCTGTCTGATTTAGCAATAGGCTTCAAAAGGCTGTTTTGTTGGTCTTGAGAGGTTATACTGTACTGAGTCCTTCAATAGTCTTAGTGGACAGTAGAGTTATTTTGCCACACCCAAACAATATTTTCATGGTTTTGTGTTCAGGTCATGGATTTGATCATTTATGCAAAGTTTACTGAATACTGGATGTTGTATCTGTCAGATATGAGGGCTTCCTGTTATATTGTAAAGTATTAAGAATCGTCATGGAAATGTTTGATGAAAAAGCACAATTTTATTAAAGTAGCATCATAAAAGGGTTACACATTTTCTGACAAACTTTCAAGTGTGAGGAATAAACTGTTCAGAAGCTGTAAGTCAAAATCTAGAAAATATCACTTCCTGTTCTCGGTAGGTGGGGCTATGGTGTTTGCAGGATATGTGCAAATAGGTCTGTTCAGGGTGCAACCGTGATTAAACTATTCATTTATGGTTACATTCCGATGATATATAAATCATTCACAATGATTTTTACTTGCAAGGCATGATATTGAAAGGCTTTACTTGCAAGGCTTTGTCTTCCGATCAAAGTTTGAGTGAAAAAGGTCAGAGTACTAAGTCCAAAAAGCGAAACATGGGACTTCCTGTTCTGAGGGGGCGGGAGTTAATGCGTTGACGGAATATTGAGACGTAGACATAGAGACGTGTTCATGAGTAATTCATCTTGTACAATTTGTTGCAGATTAGTTGCTGTATACAAAGTATGCTGGAATATTTTTATCAGTGCATACTTTCTGAAACAATGTGTTAAAATATTGTTTCAGATATTTGACAAGTCAGAAATAAGTTGGCAAAGATTAAGTAAGTATATCCAGTCTTACTGAATATCCACTTATGGTTACTACAGCATTATGAAACCTTTTTTATGGTTATTTTTAGACACACACAAGTTAAACAAACATTGTACTCTGGTTTGAACAGAAAAACCCTGCTGTTATTTGACGCATAAAACTGCAGACATTTTCCAGAATGTGTTGCTGCAATAGTGAGCAAAACAGCAGTCTCACAATAAAACACAATTATAAAATTATTACAATTTCAAAGCTAACGAATAACAAAATTATCACTAAATTTGACAATGCTAAATTTGTTCTGCCACAGTTGTCCAGAAAGGATCAATTTCAAAAGGAATTTCAAATAAATAAATCATACAAAATTTTAACCTCAATATTTATGTTGTAAATGATCCAAAACAACTTTTGCAGCAACACCCACTGATTACCATCACTGCTGCATTTGGACTCCATTACAATACCAAGATTGACTTTTTTACTGATGCAGAGTCAGTCGGCTCTCCAGACTGCATACTACAGTGTTTAGTTGAATCTTGAGGAAATTAAACAGTTGTTAAACAACTTGAAGATTTTTTTCTATGCCCACAAAACTAAAAACTCTCATATAACATGTCTGTGACATAGAAAGATAAAATAGGTGATGACAGAAATAGAAAAAAATCCTGCTTCAAACAGGAAATATAGTCTCAGTTACTTTCCACGGACATGTTAAGAACCACAGCACCATGTTCAGTTTGCTGTCACATTGTTGGAAAAGCTAGTTCAAAAGTTGCTTGTTGATGCTGAAATGGAATGTCATAGCCCTTGTCTCCTACCTGCGTGCTGTTGGTTGTTGGTCCACACTATAGCTTCTCGATGTGTGAAATTGTCTTTTCTCCCCTCTGACTGTTCTCTTATTCGTTCTCCTTCCTGCCTCACAAACAGGAAGTGTTGTATCACAAAAAACTCTCTTGCAGCTACCACAGAGAAGTGCAATCGTGTACATTGCTTCTTTTCAGATATTCATCTGCAGTAGTGTTAACTACTTCTGAGTCACAGTAGTAACAGGCCCATGATCTAGCCCAAAATGCACTGCAAACTGGTACATACTCAGGCTCACAAAGGTATGATAGAAGCAAAATATGCATATGAAGCACAGGAAGCATCACCAGCCACTTTAAAAACTATCTCATGCTACTGCACTGCACATGCACACACATACTGCTTGAAGCCAGAATCATATCTATTGCTATAGTATTACATGCAGCAATCAATTTATTTTGGTTTCATCTTACTTTCTATGAAGGGTTAGGGTTAAATAAATTAATATAAACTGTAACACAAGCCTTCATTAATAATAACATACAATTTACTAATGATCAAAAGATATGCTAACAGCCATACATGAGTCTAAATTATTGGTTGCTCTTTACAAACCATTCAGTTGGCAGTTGCAAATATTAATAAGTTGTCTTAATGGATGTTTATGTTTATGCATTTAGCAGACGCTTTTATCCAAAGCAACTTACAGATAGGGTAAGGGGGTCTTGCCTAAGGACCCCTACTGGAATTAGTACCTTTCATGCTGGGGATATGAACGCAGCTCTCCCACACAGAAGGTGGCAATCATACCACTACACTATCCAGCAGTACTTTTTTACTCTTAATCAAGCCTTTATCTTTAATATAAAAATAGCACCACAAATAAAAGTGTCACAATGGAACACTTTTTTTTTCTGTAACTGTGCTACAATATAAAAAAGGCAAAGCTCAAAGCATGCCATCAGTATCAGAACAGTGTAAGTCATATGCCTTCACATACATTTTTTAAAAGTACCCTTTTGACCTTTAACAAGGCTTTGTATGTGTTGCTGAAGAGCTGCAGGTATGGGAGAAGTGAAGATTTAGTTACATGCTGCTCTTTTCAAAATAAGTAGAAGATTAGTACATTAGTACAAACAGCACCAATGCAGTAAGAGAGACAGTGCAACAGCTCTGCCATCTTTTCTAATATGTGTAAAAGGAACTCAGTGGAAGTTAAAAATACTGTGATGCAAATAAAGCTGACAGCTTCTTCTTTCTCATACACACAGTCACCTTCCTTATATGGACACCAGACTTAAGTATAGGTAATACAGTCTTTCTAGGTAAAGCTGGATCTTATACACAACCGCATACTGTACTTTTATATAAATGCATTCAATTCATATTCTTACACTCTATTACAGGGTTAAGTTTGTTTGTGACCTAGCTCATATGGCAATCTGCATGTGGAGAAGATTAATGATACATAAACAGACAAAACTGAGTGGTAGTTTTCTGAAGATGTAGTCACATTGAGACCATAATTGGACATTATCTGAAAGTGTTTTGTCTGAATGACACCCTGATGGTTTTCCATAATGTTTTGCAATTGCAATCTGACAAATGTGATAAACAAAGACATACCAACCACAAAAGACAACAAAAAAGTCTTCAAAAAACCCATCTTTTGTAATGCAGTTGTTTTTTTCCTGATTTACAGATTTTCAAGTATTTGATTGTGGCATATGTGTGAAATCACTACATCAGTCGATCCATCCATTTTCGATACCTACTTAATTTAATTTAGGATCAGCCTATCCTAGCTACCATTGGGCACTTTTGAATCTCTGATTCTCAGTTTTTCCCACCCAAAGTGGAAATCACAAAAAGCTCTTGTGTTTGTTGTTGTGTATCGTCCACCTGGCCCTTATTCTGAGTTTCTGTCTGAATTCTCAGAGTTTTTATCCCAGTTAGTGCTGAGTACAGATAAAGGCATTGTAGTGGGTGACTTTAATATTCATGTAGATGTTGAAAATGACAGCCTAAATATTAACTTTAATTCTATATTAGACTCTATTGGATTTTCTCAAAGTGTTCACAGACCTACTCACTGCCTTAATCATACCCTTGACCTTGTGCTGACTTATGGCATTGAGAGTGAACAGTTAACAGTGTTCCCTCAAAATCCTGTCTTATCTGACCATTTTTTGGATAAATTTTGAGTTTACTTGAATAGACTATACGGCTTCTGAGAAGAATTCTACATATAGAAGGTGTCTGTCAGAGAATGCTGTAACCAGATTTAAAGAGTTGATTTCATCATCCTTTTCTTCACTGCCATGTGCAGATATGACAGAGGACGGCTACCTAAATTTTACTCCAGTAGAACTTGACTCTCTTGTTGACAGCACTATAGCTTCAATGCGTACAACACTGGACAATGTTGCCCCTCTGAAAAGGAAGGTAATCAGTCAGAAGAGGTTGGCTCCTTGGTATAATTCACAGCTGCTTTAAAGCAGACTGCAAGAAAGCTGGAGAGACAGTGGCGTTCCTCTAATTTAGAAGAGTCTCAATTAGTCTGGAAAGATAGTTTAATAACGTATAAGAAAGCACTTTGTAAAGCTAGAACTGCTTATTATTCATCATTGATAGAAGAGAATAAGAACAATCCCAGGTTTCTTTTCAGCACTGTAGCCAGGCTGACAAAGAGTCCGAGCTCTGTTGAGCCATGTATTCCTTTAACTCTCAGCAGTGATGATTTCATGAGATTCTTCATCAATAAAATTGTTTCTATCAGAGAGAAGATTAATGGAATCCTTCCCACTATTATCACTGATGTATCATCAAGTAGAGCAGCTTTAGAAGTATCTTTAGAACCTGGTTTGTATTTAGACAGCTTCTGCCCGGTTGATCTCTCTGAGCTAACAACAGCAATAGTCTCTTCTAAACCATCAACTTGTATTTTAGACCCAATCCCAACCAGACTGTTCAAGGAGGTTTTCCCCTTAATCAATACTTCCATATTGGATTTGATCAATCGGTCTTTGTTGACAGGATATGTACCGCAGACCTTTAAGGTTGCTGTAATTAAACCTTTACTTAAAAAACCTACTCTTGATTCAGAAGTGTTGGCTAATTATTGACCTATATCCAATCTACCTTTTTGTCTAAAGTTCTTGAAAAAATAGTTGCAGTTCAACTTTGTGATCATTTACATAGAAATAATCTGTTTGAAGAGTTTCAGTCAGGATTCAGAGTGCATCATAGCACAGAAACAGCACTGGTGAAAGTTACCAATGATCTCCTCTTAGCCTCTGATAGCGGACTTGTTTCTGTACTTGTCCTGTTGGATCTCAGTGCTGCATTTGATACGATCGATCACAGCATTCTGTTACAGAGACTTGAACATGTTATTGGGATTAAAGGAACTGCATTAGACTGGTTTAAATCATATTTATGTGAAAGATTCCAGTTTGTTCTTGTAAATTAAGAATCTTCCTCACACATTGGAGTAAGTCATGGAGTTCCTCAGGGTTCTGTGCTTGGACCGATTCTTTTTACTTTGTACATGCTTCCATTAGGTAACATTATTAGACAGCATGGCATAAATTTCCATTGTTATGCTGATGATACTCAGCTGTACTTATCTATGAACCCAGATGAAACCAATAGGTTGGTCCGACTATAAGCCTGTCTTAAAGACATAAAGAGCTGGATAAATTTTCTGCTTCTACATTTAGACAAAACTGAAGTTCTTGTCTTTAGACCTTAGCACTTCAGGATGAAACTGACTGTGTAGTTACTCTGTATGACATTTCCTTGGCTTATAGTACTACAGTGAGGAACCAGTGAGGAGTTGTTTTTGACCAGGATCTGCCTTTGACATATATAAAAGACAGATCTAGGGTTGCCGTCTTTCATGTTCGCAATATTGTCAAATTTAAGAACATCCTTTCTCAGAGTGATGCAGAGAAACTGCTCCATGTATTCGTCACTTCTGGATTGGACAATCTCTGAGAAGCCTCCAGCTGATCCAAAATGCTGCAGCCAGAGTTCTGATGAGAACTAACAGGAGAGATCATGTTTCTCCAGTTTTAGCTTCTCTTAATTGGCTCCCTGTTAAATTCAGAATAGAATTTAAGATTCTTCTCCTCACATATAAAGCTCTTAATGACCGAGCTCCATCGTATCTTAAAGTTGGATATTTCCCCAACAGAGCACTTTGCTCTCAGGCTGCAGGTTTACTTGTTGTTCCCAGAGTTTCTAAAATTATAATTATTAGTTATCAGGCCCCTCTCTGTGGAACCAGCTGCCAGTTTGGGTTCAGAAAGCAGATACCCTCTCTACCGTTAAGATCAGGCTTAAAACTGTCCCGTCTTTGGGTTTTGATTCATGTCTTGTCTCGTCATTTCCTGTTTTATTTTGAAATATTAACTTCCCTCTCGTTTCAGGTACCTTGCTCTTCCTCCCGTGTCAAGTATTTTTTCTGAACTCTCAAACAAGTCAAAGACAGTCAGGCATTTGCTATTGTCTGGTCTCCTCTTCATTCTCTTTCTCCCTTTTCCCTTGTGTCTTCTGAGAAAAAAAAACTTTTTTATTATGGCAAAGGTGTCTAATGATTATACACCCCATATACAGAGGCTATAGTCCTCGCTGAAGTTGGCCCTGGTTTAAGTACTGCAAACCAATGTGTTCGGTATAAAACAGTATTACGGGGGGGGGGGGGGGGGGGGGGATACCTGGCAGTCAGTGTGGGATGACACGTCCAGTCCCTCATCTCTAACTGGGGATTCTCTACTTGAGCCACTGGAGTCACCATTACCCTCCTCACTAGCCACATCCTGAGGCCAGCAGTGTTGGCGAGGACCAGCATGTACTCTGCAGGTGGGCTACACATACATGTAAACAAAAATCTTTAATTAAGTTGTCTGTGATCTTACAAACAGTAAGATCACAAATTATATGTTAATTATTGTACTGTCTCCCTCTGAGATCTATATCACAAAAAAATTTTTCTTCAGCATTGCTATCTGGTACACAGCTTAGGATGAAGTTTTCCTAAACCTGTCCATTTGCTTTTCACACCATGTATTTCAGAATGAAGGCTGACTGACTTGTTATTTATCACATATTACTGAGTGGACCCCGAGAAGACATACAACTTTAAGATGTTTAGAAAGTGGAGAGGTAAATTTACAAATTCTCAAAGAGTTTAAAGATAGTAAAACTGAATCTTCAGTCCATCTCACTGAGGTTGATAAACTCTCAAACTACACAGTCTTCTTTGCTTAATTTTTAAGTAGTTATTGTGACATTTACAATAGTTGTACTTTTTTGGGTTTTATATAGATTAACCATTTTTCTCCCCTTATCTAATTTTTTAATCTGATGACACTTGATTCCTTTGCTTGACTCTTCTATTTGCATCTTAGTCCCTTCAATCAACAATATGAGCAGAGGAGTTGAAGACAGCCATAACGAGAGAGAAGAGGCAAGGTGAGAGGCATTACACAAAAAGAGATGCCTGAGAGTCATTTTAAACCAGCTAAATATGATGTGTGACTCCATCTTTCATTATTTAGAGGCAGATAATGTGAACAATTTGAGAGTCACAAGCAGGGGGACAGAGAAAAGAGTCGAGGAGGCCAATAGTAGAGATATAAAATGAGCCGACACACTCTTCCTTGCAGCTATTCTAGTTTTTCCAAATACGCTGCTTGCACATTGCATGGCAGGTTACAAAAAACAAGAGTTAAGCTACGACTGTAACATACATTTTAGTGCATGCCATTGGTAACAAGAGGGAAAATGGCAATCATAAACCAAACATTAGGCTCTACCACACTAACACCACTTAGAGAGAAAGGAAGAGAAAGAAGGAAAGATGTTAGTTTGAATGTATAATCAGAAGGAAACATGAAAGGGAGAAAAGATGGATGGATGTGATACCTTGTTGCCACTGTGGACCAGATTCAGGGCCTGCTGAATGGACAGCTTTGCAGCAGCAGAGTTGTAGGGGACATTATAATCTTCATCTGGATACATAAGCACTGACCGTCTGTTTTCAGACCATAACTCTGTAACAGACTACAAGACAGAAAACCTTATCAAAAGAGCTATACATCAACATTCTCACACGTGGTGTAGTTTCTCACTCATATTACTACTTCTTCTTGGTGCTGAGACAAGACGTTTCACCTCTCATCCAAAAGGCCTCTTTAGTTCTAAATTAGTTGGTGGGAAAATTCGGCTTATAAGTAGTTGAAAGGCCGTTCCCAATTGGCAGGTCCTGAAGGTCACGTGTGTCACTGAACCACCTGAACAATTTGTGGATCATTTAAGTCACCTGTGAGTTGTTTAACAAGCACATTTTGGTTACAAGATCCAACGTGGACTCAAAAAACTGATTCAAGCCCGTCCTAAAGGTGACACATTTGGATTTGATTAATTTGACATAGATTTAGAACGTAAATATAGTCTACATTTCATGGGTGTAAAGTAAAATGTTTTCCTAGTAAACAGTCTTTGATTCATTAACAAAAAATCAAACAAAAAAAGTATATGCTTTAAGTAAGTTTGGGGTCTAGGTTCCCAACCTAGAATTTGGAGTAATGAGTGAAATGCCCCCACTTCTGCCTCCCGCTTGCTGGGGTGGTGTTGAAGGGCAGCAGTGGTGGCTGCAGAAAGCATAACGCAGAGAACTTTGCATCTTAAATAGACTGCCCAGCTTGGAGGGGTGCATTTGATATGTAGTATGTAGAGTGTGAACAGATCACAGGGAGGCAGCAGAGCAGCACAGCAGCATGAACTAGCCTGCAGGCTATGCAACATTTGTCAGATAAATTTAGCAATAAGAAAAATAGATTACTTTTTATTCATATGTGAACTGCATCTAGGATAGAGACTTATTTTTACTGTAATAAAAAGCATAAAGGTAAAAGTAAAAAATTACATTCCTCCTCCTTTAAATATGAACAAATAACCTGGTTTTCTTTATTTTTATGGGGCAAAGGATCAAGAATGTCATGGTGATCATACCTACATTTGGATAAATGTCTCTGTCACTCTTGCATTACTGTGATGACATCGATACAAGGAGGGAGTGTATTCTGAAAAGCCTGGTGAAAGAATAGCTTTACCAGCTATTCTTTCACCAGGCTTTTACCAGTTTATCAAACTTTATTTCCCAGCTTCAAACAGCGTAGGCACCAAACACCATCCAGCCTATACTATACCAAAGTATCATATAATCAGATGAGAGATTGTAATAATTCTGTCAAACGTATGTCTAATTTTTGAGAACACCTCTGGAATACCTAAAGATAAAGTTGAAACCTGGCATGGGAGGTGATCAGATTTTGGTCATGGTCACATAATGGTCACTATACTATATACTACTTCATGAAATATAAATTAAGAAATGAAAACGGACATTTGTAGAAGAAATTCTATTCCTTAATACAAGTATTGTGTTTGTGTTGTTTTTCAGGCCTCTTTCACGAAGGATGACATCTCAAGATGGGATGGGTATTTACACTATCCGAAGAGATGTGATTTGGGAGCCAGAGGATGTAAAGGTTGCTACTGAAGGCGTTAAAGTTCTAAAGTCTCTCCCAGTTCCTGCTGCATAAACATAAATGGTAAATGGACTTGTACTTGTATAGCGCTTTTCTAGTCTAGCTGACCACTCAAAGCGCTTCACTACATGCCGCATTCACCCCACTCACACACATTCATACAGCACGTCTTAGGGGATAACTACGTGCTTTCTAAGCATTCACACACATTCATACCCCCAATGATACACTGGGGGAGCAACGTGGGGTTCAGTGTCTTGCCCAAGGACGCTTCGACATGTATCCTGGGGAAGCCAGAGTCGAACCACCGACCTTCCGATTGGTGTGCGACTGCTCTTCCTCCTGAGCTACAGCCGCCCACAGCACATAGCAAACATAGCACACAGCACAGCATGATGCTGCCACCACCATACTTCACTCTAGGGATGGTATCAGCCAGGTGATGACCAGTGCCTGGTTTCCTCCAGACTGGTTTCCTCTTGGCCAAAGAGTGTAATCTATGTTTCATCAGACCAGAGAATGTTATTTCTCATGGTCTAAGAGTCTTTCAGGTGCCTTTTGCCAAACTCCAGGTAGGCTGTCATGTGTCCTGTACTGAGGAGTGGCTTCCGTCTGGCTACTCTACCATACATGACAAACGCTGTGAATACTTTTGCAAGAATTTAAAAAAATAATAATTTCACTGTCATTATTGTGTATAGAATTATGAGGTAAAATATTAATTTAATCTATTTGGGAATAAGGCTGTAAAATATGATATTATGGAAAAAGTAGAGTGCTGTGAATACTTTCCAGATGCACTGTATATGTTGGCATACTGAATTTTATTAATGTTACTTTGATAAGGTTTGTTTGTTTTTCTAAATAAAAGTATCTTATAGGTCTTGTTCAGAGACTAAACAGATGTATAAATAAAACTAATTTATCAAACAAGTGTATTTATTGCCATTATAGACATAATTTGGTCACCAGTTACTAATCAATTTAAATTAAATTAATTAAATTAATTAATTTAATTTGAGTTGGTTGGACATAAATCAAGAAGGCAAAGTCAATAAATTTGTTCTCTTAAATTACATAATTTTGTGTTTAACTAACATACATAATTTACATTTAGTATGTGCAGTTATTTCTTTTTAAACTTGTTCATTCAAATCTGGTAGGACTAACTTAACTAAATTTAGTTTGAGTTCACCCTACATATATTTATTGGATGGAAAAAATACCCATAATTAAATTGAATTCATCTAATGAGTTCTTTGAGTGTGCAAATGGATAGAAAACCTCTTGAAAGGAGAGTCAGTGCTGCATTGTAGGTGCTGGAAGATAATTTCTTGCATCAGCTCTTCTGTTCAAAGATATTTTTCCAGTTGAGCATATATGCTTCTTTAACTCCACTATGGAACCATCCATCTTCTCTGTCCAGAATGAGGACATTACTGTCCTTAAAAGAACATCCTTTCTCCTTAAGACCTGAGGTGCTGTTTCTCCTGTGTTGGTCCATACACTTGTGGAGTGGTTGTTTAGAGTCTCCTTTAATATAGGAGAAACTAAACAAACAACAAATAATCGACATAAAGTTAAAAATGACACAAAGTGAGACTTTTAATTTTACTTTAAGACTATTTTATTTGTAGTGCTCCAAACAGCAGTTTTTAGTTCTATTTTATACACTATTCCCAAAAACTGTTCATTATGTTTGATTCCCTGTCCATGCAACAGGTGACAGGACTGGTTACCTTGGGTTTGTCAAAGCTGTGAACACAAGGTGGTGGCTTATGTTGTGTGATGTGGTGCTTGTGGATGGTGAGAAACTTGTGCTGGTGGCTGTTGGTGTTGTCACTCCAGGAGCGGATCATGGTCTTCTGTGTTCGCTGAACAGTCAATTGACTGAAATTCCTCTCCAGACACCATTCACATCTCTGCCGGCTATGAGAACAAGACTTCACTCCACATATCCCTTTAACAAGAAAAATAATTCAAAGATAATTATAATTAAAGACATTATTAAATGCAATAAAGAATGATTGTGAAAATATGTACCTTTCTAATCCCATGAACACTTTAAAGCACATATTAGGTTCTCATTTGTCAGTCCATTTTAATTGGAAATACTCTGTGCACCTCAGTAAGCTTTACATATAATTCATGCCATTTTGCAGTGTTTTTGTCCTTTTTTTACATTTGTGTCAAAACTGAAATGTAATAATACCAGAGAACCTGGTGCTCCAGCTATTGTGATATCAATTTTGGTGTAAGCGGCCATATGCAAGGTAAAAAACAGTATTATTTGTATAGAACGTGTTTTAACAATGTTTCAACATATTTTCAATTCAATTCAATTCAGTTCAATTTTATTTATATAGTGCCAGATTACAACAATTGTCATCTCAAGGCACTTAAATAATATAGTCCAATTCAAGCCAATTGGAATTCGATTCATTGTAATCATTATCCAATTCATTCATATAGAGCCAATTCAAAAAATAATATCCTAGCAAAGGAAACCAACAGATTGCACTGAAACTTGTCTGCAGTCCAATCTCCCGTCCTGAGCCTGAGGGACTGTGGAAAGGAACGACTCCCTTTTAACAGGAAGAAACCTCTGGCAGAACCAGACTCAGGAAGGGTGGCCATCCGCCTCGACCAGCTGGGGTTTGAGAAGACAGAAAAGAGGGAAAAGAGGGGGGAAAAACACCATAACACCATTCAAAGGATACCTGTTGGAACAGGTATACGTTAATAACCACAATAATGTCACATGTACATAAAACCAATTGTGAAATTAAACAGGGGGAAAAAGAGAGCAAAGTGAGGAAAGGTGTGACAGATGAGGCCCCCCAGCAGTCTAAGCCTATAGCAGCTTAACTATTGGATGTTTCAGGATTACCTGAGCCATCCCTAACTATAAGCTTTATCAAAAAGGAAAGTTTTAAGCCTAATCTTAAAAGTGGAAAGGGTGTCTGCTTCCCGGACATTTACTGGCAGCTTATTCCACAAGAGAGGGGCCTGATAACTGAAGTCTCTACCTCCCATTCTACTTTTAGAAACTCTGGGAACAACAAGTAAACCTGCAGTTTGGGAGCAAAGTGCTCTGTTAGGAAAATATCTTACAATAAGATCTTTAAGATATGATGGAGCTCGGTCATTAAGAGCTTTATATGTGAGGAGAAGAATCTTAAATTCTATTCTGAATTTAACAGGGAGCCAATGAAGAGAAGCTAAAACTGGAGAAACATGATCTCTCCTGTTAGTTCTCATCAGAACTCTGGCTGCAGCATTTTGGATCAGCTGGAGGCTTTTCAGAGAATATGTGGGACAGCCCAATAATAAAGAATTACAGTAGTCCAGTCTTGAAGTAACAAATGCATGAACTAGTTTCTCTACATCATCATTTTGCAAGAGAATATCAGTTAAGTCTAGTTAGACAGATGTTCAGAAGAAGACAATATCAAAATCTGTGAAAACTATAAAAAAATCAGACATTAAAGACATCAAAAAGAGGAAAGTTTTAAGGAAGGATGTGACGCTAACTATAGACTTGGCATGTCTGACTTCAGTTTACAAAGAGTTCCATAAGACAGGGCCTTTAACATAGAAGGCCAGAGCTGTCTTCTGGGAAGAGCTACGTTTGGTTTATGCTCCACCTAATTGTTACAATCACCAGTCTATCTTTTTGTTTTGGTCATTTCTCTCCTCTCACTCTGCTCATCTCCTGCTCTCTGCATCAGTCACTAATGGCCTTATCAGTCTCACCTGTTCCTCTCCATTCTTAAGCAGATCTACCGGCCCAGTTCATTGCCAGATTTTCTGCTATTCTGACCTCAGTTAACAACTCTCCAGCGTGCTGTACCTGATTCCTGGCTTCAGTTTATCGTTCCTGTTCTGGACCTGACACTGACCCCTTCTTCTGGATTCCCCTTGTCTGTGAGTTCATGGAAACCTGGAATCCCTCAACTATTACCTTTCTTGGATCTCTGGAGGTTTTTATTTTATTTATTTTTTTAATTCTGTTGCCTGTTTACCCTTGGTTGTTCAGTGGATCAATCCTGTTTGGATCCTGGTCCTGATCTTGTTCTGCTTCACTCCCGTAGTATTGTGAGTTCTCTGACAGCTATTGTTTGGATCTGTGCATCTGCCTCACCTTACTTTCTGTTCTTCTGAAGGATATAGGATTTAGAGCCCCATGTCTTCCTCTATATCTCCCCTGTCATAACCTGTTCTCATTCATGCAAGCCAGGATCCACAGATCTGCCCAGTAACCTGATCACTGTTTGGACAAATTCCCTGTCCCACGAGCCTTGGTGCCTGCTCACCTTTGGCTTCCTTCCTCTCCAACCCCTGTTGCATCATTACGACCTATTCCCTGGAAGCTTTTGAATAATCCACCTGGTTCCCCTTCTTTCACAACCACGTATGAGTTCTCTACCTTCAACTCCTACCTGGTTTGAATTCTGACTAATCCAACTCTCGGTTTAAACTCTGCTTGGATATTATCCATCTCACCAAGTTATTGTTACTCCTGCTGACCACGGTTGGATCCTGCTCAATGGTATCTGAGCTCATCTCTTCACTTCTATTAAATCCATTACCCTTTACTTCTGTGTCACTGGCCTTCATAGTCCATCATACTCAACTGCCACAGTAAAATCTGGCCAACCGACCTCAGTCGGTAAGGCAGACTGGAAGGTTCAAGTGGAGCAATCTTGTGTCCACCACATAACATGAGTTAACACAACTTTCTGAGCTAAGATTGGCAGCTACACCCCCACCATCCAATCCTCCAGCTATTCAGATCCTCACAGAACTACAAATGGTGCCACCCAAACGCTACTCAGGGGATCCTGCTAGTTGTAAACCTGTTTGGACTCTGTGTGAGCTACAATTCAATCTGCGACTCTCTGCTTTTCCTACTTTGGAGGCTAAGGTGGCATTTGTTCTCTCTTGTTGGGTCTAGCATGTCAGTGGGATACCTCAGGATGGTCACGTCAATTTGCTATCTGTGCAACTTTCAAAAGCTTCTCAGAGTAAATGCACAGCAAATTAGACCTGAGAAGGAAGCCGTCCTTGCTAATAAAGTGCAAATGCAAACATTTTATTGGAATTTTTGTTAAAAATAAGTAAAATCGTGTATAATTTCCTTTGTACTTCACAATTTGTGCCACTTTGTGTTGGTGTTTGTCATTTGGTCTTTCAATTTCACATTGTTATGGTTTGTCCCTGTTTAGTCTTTAGTTTTTGCCATATTTTCCTTAGTTTCTCTTGCCCTGCCATCAGGTTCACTCACATCATCTGTGCATTTACTCTCAGCTGCACTCCATGACCAATCACCCTCCTCAGTATTTGGTTTCCAGGTATGCTCATGCCAGATCCTCACTGTCACTGAAATCATGTCACATCAGGTTTGGTCTTGACAGTTTTTTTTTTTTTTTTTTTTTTTTTAATTTATTAAAGTTTAGGTTTTTATATTCCAGTTCAGCCGTGCATTTTGTTGTACTTTGAAATAACCAAAGTTTTACTTCAGTAATACATCTTCATCATGCTACACCACCCAACGTGACACTACATTTAGAAATTTTATGAACCACAAACCTACAGTTTGAGAGCAAAGAGCTCTGTTGGGAAAATATGTAACAATGAGATCTATTAGATATGTTGGAGCTTTGTCATTAAGAGCTTTTTGTGAGGAGAGGAATTTTAAATTTTATTCTGAATTTAACAGGGGGCCAATGAAGAGAAGCTAAAGCCTGTTGGATCTCATCAGAACTATTCAGAGAATCTGTGGGGCAGCCCAATAATAAGGAATTACAGTAGTCCAATCTTGAAGTAACAAATGCATGAACTAGTTTTTCTGCATCACTCGGAGACAGGATGTTCCTGATTTTGGCAATATTATGTAGGTTAAAGAACGCAGTCCTACAAATCTGTTTTTATATGTGCGGCAAATGATAAATTTTGGTTAAAAATAATAACGATCTAGAGTAATTGTATAGCTAGATAGTTTTTCCCTGAAGCACTCTGGTCCAAAGGCAATGACTTCAGTTTCGTCTGAATTTAGAAACAAAGTTCTGAGTCATCCATATCGTTAAGACATGCTTTCAGTCTGACCAACTTGATTTCATTTGGTTTCACAGAAAAGTACAGCTGAGTATCATCAGCATAGCAATGAGAATTTATGCCATGCTGTCTAATAATGTTACCTAATGGAAGCATGTATAAAGAGAAAAGAATCGGTCCAAGCAAATAATCCTGTGGAACTCCATGACTTACTTAGTTCCTGATTTTATCAATTATATCAATATAATATATATATATATATCAATTATATACATTATGAAGGTGAAAGAAGGCATTCCTAGAAACCAGTTTTATATGTGTGTCAAATTTTTAATTCTGTTCAAAAATAACTCCAAGGTTCCTCACTGTAGAACAAGAAGCCAAGGAAATACCATCTAGAGTAACTATATAACTAGACAATTTCTCCCTGAAGCGCTCAGGTCCAAAGAGAACAACTTCAGTTTTGTCTGAATTTAGAAGCAGACAGTTCTGAGTCATCCAGGTCTTTATGTCTTTAAGACAGGCTTGTAGTCTGACCAACCTACTGGTTTAATCTGGTTTCATAGATAAGTACAGCTGAGTATCATCAGCATAACAATGGAAATGTATGCTATGCTGTCTAATAATGTTACCTAATGGAAGCATGTATAAAGTAAAAAGAATCGGTCCAAGCACAGAACCCTGCAGAACTTCATGACTTATTCTGGTGTGTGAGGAAGATTCTTCATTTACAAGAACAAACTGAAATCTATCAGATAAATATGACTTAAACCAGCCTAATGCAGTTCCTTTAATCCCAATAACATGTTCAAGTCTCTGTAACAGAATGCTGCGATCGATCGTATCAAATGCAGCACTGAGATCCAACAGGACAAGCACAGAAACAAGTCCGCTATCAGAGGCTAAGAGGAGATCATTGGTAACTTTCACCAGTGCTGTTTCTGTGCTATGATGCACTCTGAATCCTGACTGAAACTCTTCAAACAGATTATTTCTATGTAAAAGTTGAGCTGCAACTATTTTTCCAAGAACTTTAGACAAAAAAGGGAGATTGGATATAGGTCGATAATTAGCCAACACTTCTGAATCAAGAGTAGGTTTTTTAAGTAAAGGTTTAATTGCAGCAACCTTAAAAGTCTGAGGTACATATCCTGTCAACAAAGACCGATTGATCAAATCCAATATGGAAGTATTGATTAAGGGGAAAACCTCCTTGAACAATCTGGTTGGGATTGGGTCTAACATACAAGTTGATGGTTTAGAAGAGACTATTGCTGTTGTTAGCTCAGAGAGATCAACTGGGCAGAAGCTGTCTAAATACAAACCAGGTTCTAAAGATACTTCTAAAGCTGCTCTACTTGATGATACATCAGTGATAATAGTGGGAAGGATTCCATTAATCTTCTCTCTGATGGAAACAATTTTATTGATAAAGAATCTCATGAAATCATCACTGCTGAGAGTTAAAGGAATACATGGCTCAACAGAGCTCGGACTCTTTGTCAGCCTGGCAACAGTGCTGAAAAGAAACCTGGGATTATTCTTATTCTCTTCTATCAATGATGAATAATAAGCAGTTCTAGCTTTACGAAGTGCTTTCTTATATGTTATTAAACTATCTTTCCAGACTAATTGAGACTCTTCTAAATTAGAGGAACGCCACTGTCTCTCCAGCTTTCTTCAGTCTGCTTTAAAGCAGCTGTGAATTATACCAAGGAGCCAAGCTCTTCTGGCTGATTACCTTCCTTTTCAGAGGGGCAACATTGTCCAGGGTTGTACGCATTGAAACTATAGTGCTGTCAACAAGAGAATCAAGTTCTACTGGAGTAAAGTTTAGGTAGCCGTCCTCTGTCATATCTGCACATGGCAGTGAAGAAAAGGATGATGAAATCAACTCTTTAAATCTGGTTACAGCATTCTCTGACAGACACCTTCTATATGTAAAATTCTTCTCAGAAGCCGTATAGTCTATTCAAGTAAACTCAAAATTTATCCAAAAAGACAGGATTTTGAGGGAACACTGTTAACTGTTCACTCTCAATGCTATAAGTCAGCACAAGGTCAAGGGTATGATTAAGGCAGTGAGTAGGTCTGTGAACACTTTGAGAAAATCCAATAGAGTCTAATATAGAATTAAAGTTAATATTTAGGCTGTCATTTTCAGCATCTACATGAATATTAAAGTCACCCACTACAATGACTTTATCTGTACTCGGCACTAACTGGGATAAAAACTCTGAGAATTCAGACAGAAACTCAGAATAAGGGCCAGGTGGACGATACACAACAACAAACACAAGAGGTTTTTGTGATTTCCACTTTGGGAAAAACTGAGAATCAGAGATTCAAAAGAGCTAAAACTAATCTTGGGTCTAGGACTGATTAGTAACCCTGATCTGAAGATAGCTGCCACTCCTCCTCCTCTACCTGTGGTTGGAGGAACGTGAACATTTAAATAGTCAGAGGGAGTTGATTCATTAATGCTAACATGATCCTCCTGCTGCAGCCAGGTTTCTGTAAGACATATCAAAACATATCAATATGATGATCACAGATCAAGTTATTCAGACTTGGAAAGGTGAGATCTAATATTGAGCAAACCACATTCATTTGTTTTCGTTCAGTTACATTTTTAAAAAGATTTTTTTTAGGTTTTCAGGATTTGCTTCTCTTGTGTTTATTGGTTTATTCAATTTAGGTGGTGTGGGAGCAGACTCATTATGGAGTTTTGGGGGGGTAGCAGAACACAAACAAGGTAACAGGAAGTGATGCAATACCAATACGTCTAGTATTGTATCAGAAGTATCAGATGCGAGATCAACAGGGGCTGCTGAAAGCAGATGGAAGGAAGTCGCTCTAACTGCAAATCTTTAATATATCTGCTTTTATTAAAATACCAGATCATTCTGACCTGTTGGGAGTCCTGTTTGAGTAAAAACACCATATGATATATCAACTGTAGGCCTGTTTGGTAGTGATTGTTTTTTTTCCTTTATTGTGTATTATGATGGAGCAGCTCTCTTGCAGAATCAATAAGTTCTTGGAATAAAGAAAAACTAGCTGGACTTGTCCTTCGTGTACCCTTTTCTGATGTAGAGATGAACTGCAGGGATGCTGAGAGTGCAAAGACAGGAATGCACTCATGTGTGAGTCACATGGAGATGATATCAATGACTGAGTGAGTGAACGATGAATTTCAATGTGGCGAGTATAAATCCCACAAGGACAGTAAGGTGCTTACCCAATAACAATAATGATCCCAGGTCATCATGACCTGAAAAAGCTGCTTAACATGAAAAGGAAAGCCTTTAGGGAGGGAGACAGGGAGTTACTGAGAAGCTGAGGAAACACTTGAAAAAGATGATAAGAGAGAGCAATGAGGTGTAAAGAAAAAACTGGAATACAAGCTCCAGCAGAACAATTTGAAACGTGTGGTCAGGGATGAAAAATATCACAGGCCTCAAGGTGAAAGAGGATCAGACAGACTGAAGCCTAGACAGAACCAATGAGCTGAGGATTTATTTCAATAGGTTCACCTCAGATCAACACTCACCATACTCCTAACTAGCCTCCAGCAACACAGACCTCACAGCATACCTGTACCCACATCCTCCTTGTCACACCTCCATAATGTCGCCATCCACTTCAGTCATGGATCTTAACACAGTCTCACCAATATTTACCCCCAAATCAGGACTCAGAGACCTTTGTCTCCAGCAATCAGGTGAAGAGGATGACCTGAGGGACGCCTTCAAGAAGAGTGGGATGCCATACCTCAGCAGACAACAAGTCGACTTGTGAACAGCATGAGATTTCGTTGTCAAGCTATAATTGATGCTGACAAGACAAGGAACGATGCTCACATGACAAGTTATTGAGACATTGACATTTTTTGTTGTGGTATACTCACCATATCTGTTGGCTTTTGTTTCGATAAATTGTTTGAGATGAGGAAATCACCAGTTTATGCTTCTCTTTAAATGCCCTACCTTCATGATATAATATCACTGTAGCATGAACTTTTTACATTTTCAATAAATTTCACCCAAAACCCAAATATCCCTAACTTTTTTGAGTAGTGTATATCTTACATACTATATATATATATATATATGTATATATACATGTATACATATATTGGCACGCTTGCAGAGGAGAAGTGACCACCTGCATGCCTGATCCTCATCACCTTGATTCCCTGCTGCTCTTACTTAAGGACCAGGCTTCCACCTACACAGCGCCAGATTGTTGTGTAGCCAACTATGGTAACGCACACAGGCCACTTTTATCAGTTCTCTTGTCTGTTTGACCCAGCATTGAAACCTGTTTGTCCTCTCTCCCACAGTCTCCAACCTGTCCTTGTTCCTGAGTGGCCCGCTGGATTACCTGGACCTTTGCCTATCTGACCTGGATTGCCTGGACCTAGCCTTTGCCTGTCTACTGCTCAGTCTCAGAGTCTATCCCTGCCTGAAGCACGACCTATATATATACATATATATATATATATATATATATATACACACACACTATATTGCCAAAACTATTCACTCACCCATTGAAATAATTAAATTTAGGCCTTTCAATCACTTCCATGGTCACAGGTGTATAAATTCAAGCACACTACTTCTACAAACATCTGTGAAAGAATGGGTCGCTGTCAGTTGCTCAGTGAATTCCAGCGTGGTACCATGATAGGATGCCACCTGTGCAACAAGTCCAGTTGTGAAATTTCCTCACTACTAAATGGGGGTGTGACGAGATCTCTTGCCACGAGATTAAACTCAACGATATTTTTTGTTGCGTTAAAAATCTGTCTTGCGAGATTTGTGAGCTATCCAAACTTCTATTTATGACCTGTGAGGGCAGTAATCAGCCTTTGCTATGTCTAGCCTGCCAGAACCTAAAGAAGAAGAAGAAGGAAAAGAAGAAGAGGAGGAGCAGGAGGGGAAGCAGCAAGCAGCCAGAATGAAAATACTGATATTACCATTGAAGATGTGTCAGGATCTTTGAGTGTTTTTATGTTTTTCTGGTTTAGTTTTGTATATTTGTTTCTTGTCTGTATAATTTCCATAAGTTCCCTTGTCATTTCCTGTTTTCCTCAGTTTCTAGTTCCACCCCCATCTCCTGTGTAAATTCTCCTCAGGTGTCTCAGATCAGCAATCATCCTCTCCTCAGCATTTAGTCTCCTGTTGTCCTCTCATTCTTTGTCAGATCCTCACGGTCATTCCTGTCATCTACTCCGTGTTAGTTCTCTAGTTGTTTCCAAGTTTCCTCCCAAGTTTTTTGGACAGTTTAGTTTTTCTCTTTGCAAATTTTCTTGTTCCTTAGTTTCTAGTTTTCTCCAGCATTGCTGTGATTCTGAGTTTTGGAATAAAACCTTTTGAATTTGAAGTTCTGCATCTGGGTCCTACCTTCCTGCTCCTGCGTTTCTGACAGAAGGATCTGAACAGCATGGACCCAGCAGAACTGTTTGATTTCCTGGAGTGGGTCAGAGCGATGGGGACCTTCAGGAAAACCAAGACCAGGTGACAAACATGATACTCAAATGTTTTTGAAGACAAACCTGTTCATCCTTTCTTTACAGACACAACACACATTCTGGAGGAGGCTGAGAGGGTCAACCAGGCAGCCCTGAATGAAATCTTTGGGCGGAGCTCTTCACGGGAGGCATCCGCCAAGGCACAGCCCGCCTTCTTCCAGCCTGAGCTGGTCTTCTTCCAGCCGGTCTTCTTCCGGCCGACCTTCTCCACGCCTGAGCCGGCCTTCTCCACGCCTGAGCCAGCCTTCGAGCCGGTCCTCTCCGAGCCTGAGACGGCCTTTGCCGAGGTCGTCCTGCCACCCCGCAGCATTCCGCTGATGCCAAGTCCACACCAGTACCACCCGCCCACCCCATCTGGGGAACGTCTGGAAGCTGTTCTTTGAGGAAGGGGCTATGGGCGTCGCCAGGGATGGGTCGGGTGGGCGCAGCTGTGTCCAAGTGTGAAGTTTGGTGGAGGGGGGATTATGGTATGGGGTTATTCTTCAGGACCTGGGCTTGGTCCCTTATTTCCAGTGTAAGGAACTCGGAATGCTTCACCATACCAAGAGATTTTGGACCATTTCATGCTCCCAACTTTGTGGAAACAGTTTGAGGATGGCCCCTTCCTGTTCCAAAATGTCTGCACACCAGTGCACAAAGCAAGGTCCATGAAGACATGGATGAGCCAGTTTGGTGTGGAAGAACCTGACTGTCCTGCACAGAGTCCTGACCTCAACCCAATAGAATACCTTTAGGATGAATTAGAGCAGAGACTGAGAGCCTTCTGTCCAACATCAGTGTCTGACCTCACAAATGTGCTTCTGGAAGAATGGTCAAAAACTCCCATAAACACACTCCTAAACCTTGTGGAAAGCTTGCCCAGAAGAGCTGAAGCTGTTATAGCTGCAAAGGGTCGGCCAACGTCATATTAAACCCTATGGATTAAGAATGGGATGTCACTTAAATTCATGTGCGTGTGAGGGCAGATGAACGATTACTTTTGGCAATATAGTGTATATATATATATATACATCCATGAGATCCCAAGTCCTATACTGGGGACATTCCCCCAAACTCACTTGTCATCCTGGTATCCGAACACTAACTGTCTTGCAAAACTCTTTTTAGTGTCCTTCCATAGCTGCTGACACCTGAGCTTTGGTCCTATCTTGTTGTGTGTGTGTAACTGATCTAAAGCTTCTCATCAACTCCCTGCTGGGCAGCTTGGATCTCTCCACATTCCTACTCGTCCTTGGTTGTATATAGCTCTTGATTTTGTTACCAGCTTACTTGTGTCTCATAGTCACTCAGTTTTTCTCTCCATCATAGTTTCTCTAAAGCAGCCCACTTTGTTGCTCTCTCAAAACTGCCTATGGCTTCTGAAAATACTGAACTCCTAGTTAATAACGTTTTTCGTCTTCATAAAATACCCAGTGACATAGTTAGTGACAGGGAGCCTTAGTTCATATTCCAGGTCTGGTCAGCTTTCTGTAAACCTCTTGGTTCCACTGTTTACCTTTCTTCTGGTTTCCATCCATAGTCAAACAGAGAGACTCAAGCAGGAATTGGAAACTGTCATTAGATGTGTAACTGGCTCTAACCAGAGCTCCTGGAGAGAACACCTCACTTGGATTGAGTATGTTCACATCATCCCCATTAACTCCTCCTCTGGTAAATCTCAATTTAAATATTCACTTGGATACCAATCTCCACTGTTTACATCCTAAGAACATGACATGGCAGTCCTATCGGTCCAGAATCACCTTTGTCATTGCTGTAAAATCTGGATGGAGACTTGAGCTGCTTTTCTCTGAAATCACAAGACTATCCTTACAGACACTGCTTGGAGGCTCACTCATACTATAATTGTTGACACAGTCTGGTTATCGTCTACTAACAATCTGCTTCACCCTGAGTCTAAGAAGCTTTCCCTCCGGTTTCATTGGTCCTTTTGAAATTGAAAGAATAATCAACCCCTCTTCTGTACGCCTGAAGCTACCTAGAACCATGAGGATACATCCCACCTTTTGTTTCTCAGATTAAACCCGTCTCTGCCTTGGACCTGTCCACTGTTCAATTAAGATTTGGAAGAGAGTTATATGCTCCAAATGAAAAACCCGCCTGCCCTTCATTCTCTGCCCCAGAGAAACAGACTGCAACTCCCTTAGATTTCAATTCACTCCCTTTCTGTAGTAATGTTAAATTTTTACTTATTTTACTCATGTGTTTGGCTTCCAAAACAATATTGGTAGAATGACTGCAGTAAAGCAAAGAGAAAATAATCAATGGACATGATCTAATGAAAAAACGAAAAAACGGAAATATCAAAACACAAAAGGAAAACCAAAACAAAAACATACGGACCATAACTATAAATATCTCTAGTTACACTGAGGTTGCTATAAGGAACACCGTCTCCCTTGACACACAACAAATGTCGTAAGGCATTGTAGTGTTAGGCCCCTTAATTGCCTTTTCACTCAGTGTAACCATGACGTTTAAATTAAAATCCATTCATATGTCTAATGCCAACACAACACAGACATCGAAGAGTCTCACTCACCGCTTGAGGTTAAGAATCGTGCAAATTTAGCAAAACAATCGTGACTTTTATCTTTAGTCTCCTTGGAAAATGGGTGTTGCACTGGTTCATTTTCATGGCTATGATGCTGACCAGGAAAAACAAAACACATCCACTGATCCAAGATTGCTGGGTTGTTGGGTAAGATGAAAAGGATCCACTTGCCCTCACAACCAAAAATAAATTTTCCTAAAGATATCTCTGAAACAAAGATAAGGTGGCATGCTTTGAGAAATAGTGGTGAATCTCTCATTCCTTCTAGTGCAAAAAAACTATTTGAGCTTTGGGTTTAAAGTGACAATACATCATTTTTATACTGCAGATAAGCCAGAAAACATGGAAAGGCATGCCATGGGTACTTTAAATCAGGGGGATATTTAATACATACTTTAAATATAGAAGACACAAAAGCATATTTTCCAAACAAAAACAAAATAATTTATATTTATGGAAAGTGATTATGAACATATTTTACCATCAATGCTTAACTGGCTCTTATCCATTCTCAGTTTGCTCTTTTTCACTGCCTCAGCAATTGCATCCTTCAACTGCTGCTCTGATACCTGCAAAACACAGATGATGGGACTGTTAACATTACTGAACCAATATCAGCCTTGTTGTCAAAGTCAAGTCAGGATGATGAAATGCTTTGCTGCTCAGTGGAATTAAAAAAAAAGTGTCAAAGAAGTTTCCAGGTTCTTTTTCTTATTTGAAAAAGAATCAAGAACCAAAATGTTCAAAGTTTATTGTAAGATGATTGGATACATTTCAACTAAGAATGATACCACTACTTTTTCGCATCAGTGATTATGGAGGGCAGACGCCTAAAATTAGCCTTTATTTATATTCTTTTCAAGTTATTTAGAGAGACTTTTAGTTGAATACATACCTTGTGTTGTGTCAGTTAACAAACTTGTGTTCTATTGCAGAATTAGGAAATTCATTTTCTTTTTCTTCAATGAAACTATTTATTTGGCACCTTTTTTCAAAGACTTTTGCACCAGTAAGAACAGACTGGGCTGGGAGTCACATTATATGGGAAGAGGCAGACCCACACATTCGTAGTTTTGGTCTTTACATGGAATCTTTTTGAATTAAAATGCAAATTCTATTTCGAGAATTGGTATTTGGAAGAAGCTAGAACCCAAGAGCGTAACCATGCTAGCAGCAAAAGGCTTAAAGTAAACATTAACCCTGAGCCACACTCATAAATATGTCCCTATATGAGACTGAACTGTTAATGTAGTAATGGTTAAAGCACACCAAGGAGAAATTGCATACTTTTGGATCAGGGTGTCGACTGATGATGATGTGCACTGGTCCTGGTGCGCACTGACTCAAAACTGAGTAAACATCATTCAGGACCAAGCTGCACACCGGAGTGTCATTGATCTCCACAATCTCATCCCCACTCCTTATGGAAGGGAAGGAAGTTCAGGAACAGATGTAAAAAAAAAAAGAAAGAAAACAAATAATATATCAACAGACAAACATAAGTGTGTACGATCATACACATGTTCTTGATATTACACAAAATTGCATAAATGCAAGTTGTAAAAAATAGATTCTGAAAGAATCAGTAAAATGCTCACTATGTTGATATTGCATTCAAATATCAACATCGAGCGACAATATAACATTTTTTTCAATTTATTTTTTTTTGTCTATGTTTGTTTAATTTTGTTCCCCATAAATCTTGGTTAGGGAAAGTACAGGAGGTATTTGGTACCCTCCAGGATTATATACGTGTCTCCGTCATCTATTCTACGTACCGCAGTCTACCATCCATGTGTGCAACAGATCCAGGAGAGAGGGTGTGAATATAGATCCCAGGGTATCCATTATCAGATGGAACACAGCACAGTCCAATACCCAAACCAACGCCAGTCTCTGGGATGTTACAAATGCATATACATATTCATTATGATATTCAATATCTCTTTTACAGCTACAACTGAAAAATTAATTGATAATTAAATAAAAAAATAGGATCCAGCTTTCAGGTTCATGACCAATATAAAGGACTAAATGTCAGGATTTCACAGCCACTGCTGCCTTCTTTTATTTATTTATAACTATTTTACAATAACCTAATATGACTGCTGTGCATCTAAATCACTGAAGTAATATATTTAAATCATTTATTTGTCAAAAATATGCAATAATTGTGTGTCTGTTGTCCACTGAGGCTGACCTTTCTGCAGGACTATCTCCATCATAATCCGGTCTCTGGGTTTCGCAGGCTGCCTCGGGATGCTCAATGTGTTAATGCAGTTGCTCACACAGTTGTACTCTTCCATGTCTGCACTGACCCTCTCCATACCTTTGGTGGAGCCGAACGAACGGGACCTGCACAGCTGAGAAAGCTGCTCCTGTCCATACAGGGTCCCAACACGCAGGTTGGTCCTCACCACCAGAGTCAAGAGGCCCTTTTTAATTTGCTACAAAGACACATTTCAAAAGACATTTCAGATATCAAAGTGCGTGTGAATGTTTATGTGTTAGACTGTGTGTGTGTGTGTGTGTGTGTGTGTATCTATAGAGAGAAAAATAACTGTAAGAACTAGAAAGTGATGTATGACTGTGTGTATGAACGCATGAATTCTGCTACTTGTACATTGTATAAAGTCCTGTTAAAAATAAAGTTTACCCTCTTGCAATTCTCAGGTTATGATACGGCAGCCTCTGAGCAGCTGGATTACAGCAATGACAGAATATAGTCCAAACAATTTGTTGTTTTATTTATTCAAGAATGTACATGGAGACCATAGATGGATACAGAGGTGTTGTGAAGCATACTAAGCCTCCACCAGCTGCAAATTAAAAATTAGCAAAGCAGCAGCTTTTATATCCTCTGCTATTGAAATGACTAGTCCACTTCTTCTTAACAGGAGTGTCTCACACTTTTTGTACAACAGACTTAATTTTAGAATATTTAATGTACCTTAATAACTAGCACTCTCCTTTATTGCACATACCCCTATCCTCAGTATGGCGGCACGCACGGGTGCAGCGGCTTCTAGCTCTCCACGTTGGTGCATATTTTACAACACCTCTGGGCCTGTGTGCCTCCCTCTCTTGACCCTCATCAATTTGCCTACAGGCCAAATCGATCAACTGATGCCACCATCAGCATAGCGCTCCACAATGCGCTGAGCCACCTGGAGCACCGGGGAAGCTACGTCAGGATGCTCTTCCTTGACTTCAGCTCAGCCTTCAATAACATCAACCCGGAAATCCTAGTTGAGAAACTCACCTGTGCCTCTCCACCCTCACCTGCCACTGGATCAAGGACTTTCTGTCTAACCAGCCACAGTCGGTTATACCAGGCCCACACCTCTCCCCCACCTTTACACTCAGCACTGGCTCTCCTCAAGGATGTGTGGTCGCGCTCATCTCGAATGATGAGACTGACTATATAGATGAGGTAAATAGACTGACAACATGGTGTTCAGCAAACAATCTTACTGAATACCACGAAAACAAAGGAAATAATCATGGACTTCAGAAAGGACAGAGCAGACCCAGCCCTGCTCACCATCAATGGGGAATGTGTGGAAAGGATCCACTCTTTCAGATTCCTGGGCGTGCAGATCTCTGACGACCTCTCTTGGACTGTCAACACCACAGTGGTGGTAAAGAAGACCCAGCAGCAACTCCACTTCCTGAGAGTCCTCATGAAGAACAACCTGGAGGAGAGGCTGCTGGTGATGTTCTACACAGCCACCATAGAGAGCATCTAGGTGTAGTGCATCACAGTGTGGTACGCGGGGTGCTCGACAGCAGACAGGAGAGCACTGCAGAGAGTGATCAACACAGCTCAGAACATCACTGACTGCTCTCTGCCCAGTGGGGTGTAATTGCCAGCTCTCGCTATCTCAGTAGAGACAAAAACATAATCAAGGATCCATTACATCCCAGCCATCCCCTGTTTGACCTGTTGCCCTCGGGACGGCACCACAGCTCACAAAAATCATGGACAAACAGACTCAGGGATAGCTTCTTTCCCAGAACTATAACCACAATTAACCACCTCGGTCACTCACAAATGTCTCACTAAACACAAACTGTGTAATATACTGTCTTGTGCAATACCACCTATTATGTGCTATAACTGAAATTGCTCTTATGTGCAATAACAAGTGTAACCCACATGGTTACTAAACCAGTATTTGTGATTTAAGTGTAATACCTCAATCCACCACTTGGTCCACTTGGTGTGCCACCCCTATGAGTAACGTCAGACGCATCTCGGTCTGACCTGTGCGTGAGCATATTCTGCACCAAGCGCCATCTTACTCAGAGCTGAATCACCGAGCAGAGCACTCGCACATGTAAACAAGCTGACAAACCGGGGAAAAGTCTTGAGTGTGCGTGAGCGAGAGAAGAGTGTTAAGAGTGTTTAAGAGAAGAGTGTTTCACCGTGTTAAGCCTCTGAGAACTCCGGTAAGAGAAATATTATGCTACTGGGCTAGGCCTCAGGTTAGCTGTTGATATTAGCATGATATGAGAAGATTCCTGTTACTGAAGTATGTTCATAAAACCAGTCAGAGTCCATGATATGTTTCACTAATTATGGGTGCCAATGCCAAAGGCAAGGCACACATATTACTATTGTGTTGGACTCCTATTCTCCCGTCTCCCACCTAAATTTCGGCACGCTACTCCTCCTGCAGGGATGGTCCGACCGGAATGCGTGTTGATCGGGATCGGTGTGCTTGTATTTTTCTCTCTCATTATTCGAAAGGAATTCCGGAAAATTGGGAAAAACTATGGAAAAAGGCATTAAGAAGGCAGTTGAGGCTCGTTGAGCCCAAAACTGCTGCTGAAAGTAAGATCTGAGTCTATCAACACTCCAAGGTTGCGAACTTGGTCAGTGATTGTAAGGACCCGGTCTCAAGATATTTACCAATGCTGACCCTCTTCTCTTTGCTGCCAAACAGAATGATCTCAGTTTTGTCTTAATTTAATTGTAGAAAATTATCTCATAAAATTGTGTATCATCTGCATAACTGTGAAAATTTATGTTAAAGTTCTGTAATATCTGACCCAAAGGGAGCATATACAAGTTAAACAGAAGAGGTCCAAGAATTGACCCCTGAGGGACTCCACAAGTCATGGCCACTCGCTCAGATTCATAGCTGCCAACTGGAACAAAACAACTCCGGCCTTCTAAATAGGACCTGAACCAGTTAAGGTCTGCTCCAGGAAGTCCAGCCCAGTTTCCCAGCCTGTGCACCAGGATTCCGTGATCTACAGCATCAAACGCAGCGTTGAGACCCACCAGAACCAGAACTGAAACATAGCCAGACTTAGTATTGCCAGTTCAAGCTAATGTCGTTTAACACTTTGACCAGAGCTGTTTCAGTGCTGTGATGACATCAGAAGCCTGATTGAAAGTTATCGAGACTTCCACTTTCATTCAGAAAGTCATTGAGCTGGTTAAATACAACTTTCTCAATAATCTTGGATATAAAGAGAGGTTAGAGACAGGTCTGTAGTTGTTCATTATTGAGGCGTCTTGAGTTCTCTTCTTTAGGAGTGGCTTAATGGCAGCTGTCTTTGGTGACTCGAGAAAAATGCCTGATGCCAGTGAGCTGTTAACTATTTGTAGGAGATCACTTTCTACTGAGGAAAAAAAAAGTCAGATGGTATTATGTCCACAGTGCAAGTTGTTGACTTCAGATGCCGAACTGCTTCCTCCAGGATTTTTAAATCAACAATACTAAATTGTGACATAACATCCGAGTTATTTCTAGGTTTTAGACACAGACTAGTTTTCTTGTTTGTCTGTGTGGCGTGAATGTATTGTCTAACTGTTTTGATTTATTGGCTAAAAAAGTTGACAAATTTGTTGCATTTCTCAGCAGGGGCGGTGTGGGACACAAAAATCCACCGGGACAATTCTGGGTGCTTCCGGGACTGCACCGGACCACAATGAGCCCACAACTGGCCCAACCCATCCCCTCCACCTCCCATATATCAACTACACAAACAAAATGTACGGACTAAACGGAAATATGAGTAAGAACTCAAATGTTATGCTAATTCGCAACAATGTGTCCTGTCAACTCACCTGCATCACTAGTTGATGCCTGGTTGTTTCGAAATAAATCCGTAATTTTTTACCATTTTGATGCACTCTCCTCCAGCATCTTCTTCTTCATTCTGGCCTTTTTGGCCCCTCCTTTCTCAAACATGCTGTAGTGAACTCAAGTGTGGAATTTAATACAAACTTAAGACTTTAAATGACTGCAACATTCTTTTGTGGGGATGGTCAGTGTGGAAATACCAGATGGGGGATTTCTACATCAAAGAAGAGAAATTTACAACAACCTTGAAATGCTCATGAAAGCATTGTGCGGGAGTTTCTCAGCCACTCTTTCCACAGACCTGTGCCATAAATTTAGGTGAATGCACTAATAGCTTAGTGCTAACTAAGCTGAACAAACAACGGACAAGCTCAGGAGAGTATTGGGGAAAACCAGAACAGGACCCTTCCGACACTATATGGTTCAAAGTAAACAATGGTGACAGTTTGCCCAGACTCTGATTCAAGCCAGAGACAGTCGCAGCATGGACCTCTCAAAAGGATCTCACCCAGAATCACTTTTTAGCTGAATCTTCAAACTGTATTGAATGTGCTTTATATCGTTGTACAAGTTCTTTCATGTTCTCAGTGATATCACAAGCTGCATTTTAAGACCTTTTTCATGATCGTACATGGAAGGCTACGAAATAAGTAATTATTTTGGAAAATGACTAATCAGCTTATGGAGCCACATTGCCCCCGAGTGGTTCGTAGTACTGAATAGTTAAATCCAAAATTAAGTCAACAACTTGCATATGACATGTGACATTTATATGAAATAATGCAACTGTTAACCAATGCTTCAGCTGTTTCTTATTGTATTCTGTGTTTAACACAGGAAAATAACATTGTTTGGTTCGTTATTCACACTTCATAACTTTACAGATATCCATCTGAATTTTGAGACTCATAACCATCATGTTATGTTATGTTATGTTGTTGTTTATGTCTTTATATCCTAAGTTTATACTATATCTTTACCCTTTATATCTTAACAAGTTATGGTGTTTTTAGAATCCTCTGAACAAATGTTTATGAGACGGAGGAATGCAGGAGTCTCAACCCTCGTTGCAGTTCGCCTTACAAAATACACCCAGGCAGATGTCACAACAGTTTCAGGCATACCATTGGCTGAAAGTGTAGCGTAGGCCTACGTCATGCCCCGCCTCCGCGAATCAAACTCCGGAAACCGCGAGGAAAATTCTGAATATTCTGAATAAGTCCAGATGAGTCCAGATGAGTAAAGAAGATGAAGAGCAGAGGGTTTTAAGATTGATGGAATGAGAGTCTTGCGGAGAGTCTTTGAAAATGGCACGAGAGGAAGATGAGATGGAAGAAGAAGGTCCGAACAAAGACAGAAAGAGAAGAATGTAGTAGAAAGATACATTTTGCATTTTTGTTCGTCCGTCATCCTGTCTCCTCTCTATAGCACGTTTTAAACTCTGCTGCTGCAGCATCCTCACATATTTTTGATCACCAAAAGGAGCCAGCGTTCAGCTTGTCAACCTTTTTGTCAATCTTTTGTGAATCTAAGTTCACCTCATCAGAGTTGGTCAGCAACCAAAACCAGCTCCACACTTGGACCATTTTGTCATTATTTGCGGTGAATTCTGACACGCCACCTGTTCGTCTTCCGAGGCTGTTTGAACAGAGAGTATGGGTGACACTGCTCTCTCAGGGGTGGTGGGTGACTCTGATTACCCCCAAAGTAAATACCTATGTATTTGTGTAACTCACAACAAACGTGTTCATACAGTAACCTATAGTGCAGAAGTGCAGCAGAGAAAAGGTGAGGCTGATTAAGACATTTCACACTTATTTATTTAACATTTGCACACAGAGACGATCAGGGGCTTGTTAGAAAGCTCTTAAGCTGTTGTTTAAACAGCAAAAAATAGCAAGTTACTAACTTTAACCACTAACTAGTAATGATGCTGTGAAGATGGGATAGAAATTGTGGGCCCACATGCTCAATGCACATCATGAGGAATAATATTAGGACAATTACACGAATATAGTTACTCACCAAGAAGCCACGCATCACGCACAGTGCCAGCTTGTAGTCTGTTCCCAATAATTCTGTTACTGAATGTATGAATCTTGCGTTGAACCAGGCCACCCCCACAAAGCATTTGCGCATCACATACGATCTGTACATTGATGGAATGAAAATGTTTCCTGTTGACATACAAATTCATCATGTGATGGCGCTTTTATAGCACTGTGTGTGCAGTCGATAGCTCCGATTACATTAGGAAAACCGTCTCTCGCTTCAAATTGCGCTTCAATGTTGGCCTGTTCAACTACATTGTGGGAATTTGATATACCTGCTGAGATGCAGATAATTCCGTCCCACTCGGCTGGCATGGCTCGTCTGAGGGTCAACTGGCACAGTCCCAATCGGTTGACCAGCTCCCTCTGGAATGCCCCGGTTGGTTAAACCCCAGTGTGCACATCACCTGTGGCACAAGCAGGGCATGGCTCCTCGCTGTGTTGCGCTCCAACGCCGGCCGCAGTTCCAGGAGGATTGCCCTCAAAACGGCTGATGAGCCAGTTGTCATCATGTGCCAGCAAATCCTCTCTGTCTCTGAACACACGCTCTCTTCCAATTGCACCATTTACAATGTCTTCCAATATCGCTAAAGCAGCCATTGTTTTTAATGGTATGCACTGCAACACTTTGCATGCTTTTATATCCACTCGTGTAATTGCAGACACATGGGTGTGTTAATTGTTCATGTGTCTCAAATGTGCACATCACTCAAATTGTGTTCACATTTATTTATTATAACAGTTTCTCAACATCACCTCGAAGTGTCGCCAAAGAATCAACAGCTGTAGAAAAGTACGCACGACAGCCCTGAAGTTGGCGTGAGGCACCGCACATTTCCATGGTCATTTCGCTCTTGATACATCTGATCGTTGCCTTGAAAAAGTGTGTACGCCACTTTTTTGTGCGTACGCACCCTTTGTACATGAGACCCAGGTCCAGAGTGTATCCTTGAAGGTGGCTCGGTTATGCTACATGTTGCCACAAATCAAACATGTCTTTGGCATTACCATCCGTCATATTATCTATGAGAATGTTAAAATCCCCGGTCAAGATAAAATGGTTAAAATCAGTCGAGATAACAGATAATAATTCAGAAAATTCATCAATAAAATTTGCACAGTATCCTGGAAGTCTGTACATGATTAAGAACAGAATTTTAGAAACACCCTTTAAAATAAAACTAAGATATTCAAAAGAAGTGAAATCACCAAATGAGATCTCTTTACACTGGAATGTATCTTTAAATAAGGCAGCTTCTCCCCCACCTTTCCTCCCATTTCGGCATTTATTCATAAAACTAAAATTTGGGGGTGCTGTTTCATTAAGAACAGTAGCACTTGTGCTCTCTGTTAACCATGTTTCTGTCAGGAAAAGAAAATCTAAATTGTGTGAAATTATGAAGTACATTCCAGTGCTATAGGGTCACGTATTAATGGGTGCATTATTATCATTCTATCTGCTTAGGGCTCTCTTGTGTTACCTTGGACGTCTTTGTGAAAGTGGTTAAGAATTCAAATTAGATCATCCATTGGTCTCAGAAGATATTACAGAGATCACATGTGAGCCTGATGTGGAGCATATCAGCATCTTTAGTTCTTTTGGGTTTGCTTTCTGTTCTTGTCTCGCATGGTAGTCCTTCAACACTGACACCACTTGTTGGTTTCTCAACTTCTCATACCAGCTGTCTTTATTCTGTTTATTCGGGAAAACAGTTGTTATACCTAACCATTGATTAAATTATTCTACATAATGAGAGTTTCTCTAATAAAACTTTATATGCATTTTGTTATGTCCCTTATATTTTGCATTATTACTTTGATAAATGACAGTTCGTAGTCATTTATTCTATGATTAAGTTAGTAAATGTACCTTCAACGCAAATGCAATGATTCTAAGTCTATTCTGTGGTAAATATCACCATCATACAGCTCAAATCCTTCTCCTCTCAGCCCTCCCCCGTCACTTCAGGTGTTCCCCAGCGTTCTGTCCTGGGGCCCCTCCTCTTCATCATCTACCTCCTCCCACTTGGCAATATTTTCAGGAAATTTGATTTCCATTTTCCATTTTCACTCCTTCGCGGATGACACCCAGCTCTATCTGTCCAGTACACCTGATGCCACTCTCCCTCCCTCCTCCCTCACCCACTGCCTCTCTGAGATTAAATCCTGGTTCACCTCAAATTTCCTTAAACTCAACAGTGATAAAACTGAACTCCTCCTTGTTGGGACCAAATCCACCTTATCCAAAGTTGGCAGTCTCTCCCTCACCATAGACAACTCCATAGTGTCCCCCTCCCCCCAGGTTTAGAGTCTGGGTGTCATCCTCAGCAGCACACTTTCTTTCCACTCCCACATAAATAACATTACCCGGTCTGCATATTTCCATTTACGTAACATTAATTGTCTCTGCCCCTCTCTCACTCCTCACACCACTGCTATCCTGGTCCACAGCCTCCCTCACCTCCCGCATCGATTATTGCAACTCACTCCTTTTTGGTGCCCCTCACAAATCCCTTCATAAGCTTCAACTGGTCCAAAACTCTGCAGCCCCCATCAATCCCAGAACCCCTTCTATTCACCATATCACCCCCATCCTCCAGCAGCGTCACTGGCTCATGGTCAGATTCAGAGTGACATTCAAGATCCTTCTCCATACATTCAAGGCCATCCACAACCTCAACCCTCCATATCTGCCTGATCTCCTCTCCATCGCCATTCCCTCTTGCTCCCTCAGGTCTTACTCCTCCCTCCACCTCTTTGTGCCCTCTGCCCATCTCAGCACCATGGGGAGCTTTCAGTCACTCTGCTCCCAAACTCTGGAACTCACTCCCACCAGACATCTGCATTGACTCCTTACCCCTCTTCAAATCAAATCTCAAAATCCATCTGTTCCAAGCTGCATTCTCCCTCTAGCCTCATTGCTTTTTTTTTAACTTGTATCATCTTATTTATTGTGTTTTTAATGTGTTGTTAAGTGTCCTTGAGTGTCAAGAAAGGCGCTTTTTAAAAATAAAATGTATTATTATTATTATTATTATTATTATTATCATTATTATTATCATTATTATCTAGTGGTCACATCAGGGAAGCAGCATGTAAGTTTGCATTAGAGACGAGAGGTAGCCATTTTGTCTGAATATTCAGAGGGAAAGGATCTATGTGCCTAAGCATTCAGAGGGAAACGTCTCTGCCATTTCCTGCATTTGCTGATCTTGATAAGGCATGATCTGTAAATATGTTGTGAAATGACTGGTTGTTGATGGATATTAGTGATTTATTTTGTGAAAAGTGATTACTATTCAGTCAGTTTGTTTCTTAGATAATATAAGATAGCTGTTAGCTTTTGTTTAAGCTGCTTGTGGGATACAGATAGAGAGCATATGGCTTTAGCGTGGGATAATACATGTAATGTCTATCTGTTACTAATGTTATGACTTTGGTTTAGATTTGGGTTTGAGTCACATGTGGTAATGATAATAAATGTGTCACCTATACATTTATACAGAGACTGAATGCTAATACATGTCTTTATTTTGTTTCTATTGTTACAGTTTTACAAAATTACAAATGGTACATCAGTAAAGGCTCTGAAAAATGTGATGCTGTCTCCCGGGTGTTTACTGAGGCCATTTATGTTCAGCTCGCTACATAAGCTGAATAAGTTACATTTAGCTGAGGGCAGAAGACATTTAGTTGGAGTTCTAATCTTATCAGTTAAGTATATTTTTACTTGTATGTAATAATTGGACACTGGTGTTTGACTTGTGTGTGTGCTCTCATTAAGCTCAGTAATCAAACCACATTTAAATTATCATAACTAAAGTGTATTGTTGCATTGCAAATGCAGTAACAGCTTTACAGCCTGGCCCTTGTTCGCCTGTTGTCGCACCTGTGTCTCAACAAGACTCATTAACAGAGCTGCTTATAAGGACGTGCTAGAACAACCAGTCACTGCCAGATTGTCAGTGTCTCATGGGTGGTAATCAGGCCGCTGTTTCTTCTTTGTTCAAGAAGTGGTTGTCCCGTTCAGCAATCTTGTTCTGACAACTCCATTCGAACCTGCTCCTGTGATCAATACTCCATGGATTACTTACCTCAGCTCCTTACCTACCTTCTCACCTTCCTACAGCTCTAGCACACCTCCTGGAACAACCAGTGACCCTCCTCAAAATCACAACAGTAAAACTGAATTATTTACAGAAATAACTTGCAATGAACTTATCACAAACTTACCTCTCCTCTCTCCCAGAGACCCAAATCCTTCCCTCGGACTCACACCAGGAACCCCAGAAACAATCAATTTAGAAAAAATAATGATTTTATTTAAAACGTTGCTCTTCGTCCTGCTTCAGAGTCCGTAGTATATTGACTTCCAGATTATCATGTAAAACTTTGGTGTTGGATGATTGTATTAAATGAGAGTAACTCCCCGACTCCTCATGTAGGAATGGAGGAACCCTGCTCTTAAAAATAAAATGTTTTTAGTTGCCTTACTTTGAATTTTTGTAGTGCTTCATCGTGAGTGAGACCATGAAGTGACTCTCCATTAACCTCCAGGATCTCATCACCTGCACAAATAGAGGAAAATGTTGAAAATCATTTGATTTTGAAAATAAAATGTTGAAATCTAATTTGACTTTTTAACTACAATTTAGGACTGATGGAGAATAATGTTATTGTCAGTTTATCTATACCGTTATCATCATAGTGCAAATTACGGGTGGGTTACGACTTCATCCCCCCCTAAAAAAGGTGCAAATAACAGATGGGGGGTTGAAACATTCATCTTTCTTATCTGTAATCATAAATATTACAATACACAGTATATTCCATATTCATGCCAGGAAGATGCTTGTAGTAAAATGTCAAACAACAACTGAAGCGGACTATACCATTTCATTGTCTATCTATCTGTCATTGGCTCACGTCCAAGTCGGCACGTGCACGAAAAAAAATTTGTGCCACAGTGCTGTGTTGCAAGTAGCTGTAGATTAATGTAAGTAGCTATCTAACTAGTTTATAACACTTTGGAAGTGTAACTCTTTGGATTTGAACTACAATGTTTAGCACTCAAATGACTTATCATTTGCTGTCAGTGCTTGTACAGCTGTCTCAAGGACTTCTACTTTCTACCGGCATCCCATACACTTGTGCATTTGTACTCCAAAACTGGCAAATGGACGCAGTTGTTATCTTTAACACTGCGGGCAGGGGGGTTGTACGCACCTCAAATTCAAATATATAAGTGTAGAAGAGCTGCAAAAATTATTTTTGCATAATATGTCCCCTTTAAGTCAGTGGGTACTCACACATTAAAGGTAAATCAATTAATTGGTCTTTTTTTTTCTAAAAATGCATAAATATGTGGTATTTTGTCATGCAGACAGATACATCTATTGCATTAATTGCACTAAAGAATATGCAATACTTGACTGTTGCTAAACAGATATTCCTCTGATGACGCATCTTGTCACAAACAGGCTTTTTGTGACAGGTCCCACATGCAGCTGGGGATATGAACAGCATCACAGAAAGTTTAAGTGAAAATGTGTATTCAATCTGGTGGCATTACTATCTGTGGACTTTTTTTATTTTCGTTTCTGCTCGGTAGGTGTCATTGATCCACTTTAGTTTTCATCTAAAAATTAAACTAGAGTCCTAGCTCTGCTGAGTCGTGTTTTCATTTAACACTCAATAGTGATGACTTCATGAGCTTCTTCACCAGTAAAATTATTATTAACTTTTGTCACTGATGTATCATCAAGTACAGCAGCTTTAGAAGTATCTTCAGAACCTGATTTGTATTTGGACAGTTTTTGTCCAGTCAAACTCTACGAGCTAACAACAATAGCTTCTTCTAAACCATCAACTTGTATTTTAGATCCAATCCCAACTAGACTGTTCAAGGAGGTTTTCCCCTTAATCAACACTTCCATATTGGATTTGATCAATTTGTCTTTGTTGACAGGATATGTACCATAAAACAAATAAAACTACTCTTGGTCCAAGACTGCTAGCTAATTATCGACTTATATCCAACCTCCGTTTTATGTTTAAAGTTCTTGAAAAAATATTTGCAGCTCAACTTTGTGATCATTTACATAGAAATAATCTGTTTGAAGAGTTTCAGTCAGGATTCAGAGTGCATCATAGCACAGAAACAGCACTGGTGAAAGTTACCAATGATCTCCTCTTAGCCTCTGATAGCGGACTTGTTTCTGTGCTTGTCCTGTTGGATCTCAGTGCTGCATTTGATACGATCGATCACAGCATTCTGTTACAGAGACTTGAACATGTTATTGGGATTAAAGGAACTGCATTAGGCTGGTTTAAGTCATATTTATCTGATAGATTCCAGTTTGTTCTTGTAAATGAAAAATCTTCCTCACACACCAGAGTAAGTCATGGAGTTCCTCAGGGTTCTGTGCTTGGTCCGACTCTTTTCACTTTATACATGCTTCCATTAGGTAACATTATTAGACAGCATGGCGTAAATTTCCATTGTTATGCTGATGATACTCAGCTGTACTTATCTATGAAACCAGATGAAACCAATATGTTGGTCAGACTACAAGCCTGTCTTAAAGACATAAAGAGCTGGATACATTTTCTCCTTCTACATTTAGACAAAACTGAAGTTCTTGTCTTTAGACCTTAGCACTTCAGGATGAAACTGACTGTGTAGTTACTCTGTATGACATTTCCTTGGCTTATAGTACTACAGTGAGGAACCAGTGAGGAGTTGTTTTTGACCAGGATCTGCCTTTGACATATATAAAAGACAGATCTAGAGTTGCCGTCTTTCATGTTCGCAATATTGTCAAATTTAAGAACAACTCAGAGGGATGCAGAGAAACTGCTCCATGTATTCGTCACTTCTGGATTGGACAACTGTAATTCTTTATTATTGGGCTATCCCCAACAATCTCTGAGAAGCCTCCAGCTGATCCAAAATGAGTTCTGATTAGATCTAACAGGAAAGATCATATTCCTCTAGTTTTAGTTTCTCTTCATTGGCTCCCTGTTAAATTCAAAATAGAATTTAAAATTCTTCTCCTCATATATAAACCTCTTAATGACCGAGCTTCATCATATCTTAAAGATTTCATAGTGGGATTTTATCCCAACAGAGCACTTTGCTCTCAGGCTGCAGGTTTCCTTGTGGTTCCCAGAGTTTCTAAAAGCAGAATGGGAGGCAGAGCCTTCAGTTATCAGGCCCCTCTCTGTGGAACCAGTTTGGCTACAGGACGCAGACACCCTCTCTACCTTTAAGATCAGGCTGAAACTTTCCTTTCTGATAAAGCTTATAGTTAGGGATGGCTCAGGTGACCCTGAAACATCCCATAGTTAAGCTGCTATAGGCCAAGGCAGCTGGGGGACCTCTCAGAATGCACCTGTCAGAAGTTTCTTCCTGTCAAAAAGGAGTTTCCCACAGTCGCCTTGTTCATGCTCAGTATGGAAAATTGGATCGGATAGTTTCTGTGCAATCTGTTGGTTTCCTTAGCTAGGCAATTTTTTAATTGTCTCTGTATGAATTTGACCAATTAAGAATTTAATTATTTTGATTGGATTATGATTGTATTGGAATGAATAAATTCTAATTGGCTTGAATTGGACAGTATCTTTGAAGTGCCTTGAGCTGATACTGTAGTGATTTGGTGCTATATAAATAAAACTGAATTAAACTGAAACTAAGTTTATGTGTGAGCTTCATGTTCCTCACCCTCTTGCAGCCTTCCATCAGCAGCTGCTGCTCCTTCAGGGAAAATAGTCTTCACATAGATCCCCATTGGTCCATTAAAGGTGTCCCTCCCTCCGACTATGCTGAAGCCCAGACCCTGCGAGCAGCAGCAGAATCCTTATAATTAATTATTTCACTTCTTTAAACAACAATACAAAGTGTGAATTGTGATGAAAGAATCACAATGAATCGCAATGAAAGAAAAGTAAACCCACAATGAAACACTCTTAGTTTATATAATATAAATACAGAGATACTAATACTGTGTGAATTGAGATGTTATTGTGTGTTCAGCTGTTATGCATTTTACTCCCTCTTCTGTTGTCACCATTCAGCTTGTGAGATTATTGATCAGGAGGATATGCATTTTCCCATATACTGTTTTTGGTTACAGTCAGAATTGTAGGGTAGGGACTGAAGGCAGTAATCAAACCACAATTAAATTATTATAACTACAGTGTATTGTTGCATTGCAAATGTAGTAACACAGCTGACATTTCAACAGTAAAGTGATATATAGGTGCACTCAAAGGATGGAGTTTTACGATGGGTTGGTATGATAGAGTTTTGTTTGTACATAGTTGTCTTAGAAGCATGACAAAAATATATTAAACATATAACTGGAAAAAGTGAGTTTGGCTCTCAGCTCCACTTGTGTTCAGGACTTATAATGACGTGCAAATTTTTTGTTCCTGCTGCTTACAACTGATAACCTTTACTCACAATAAAATTGATAAGAAAAGGAGCAAAAAAAAAAGGACAGTGTTGTTTTTGTGATTGTTGCTGTCTGGTTCCTACCTTTCCATGACCCTTCATCAGCACAATATTACAGATTATGAAGGCTTTTGTACTGCTGCTGGAGCTGACAAGGTGGGCAGAGCTGAAAGAGTGTATGGGGCGGTGAAGTGGCTGGAGAGGAATAGCATATAATAAACACACACACAATATTGTTTAGATGCTTTTGAAATATCACCTACTTTAAAACATTCATAAAAACCTTATAATAAAATCAGTGAATGTCTGCATTAAGAGTTTTGGAGATGTTGCAGACTTTCCCAAGTTTGAAATCCAGCTTGGTTTAAGTGTCAACTTCAGCGAAAATAAGACTGTTACACTCCTCAATCAAATGGGAATCACACGGTGTGTCCAAAAACTTTGCTGTACAACTCTGTTTTTCAAATAAGATAGACAGACAATTGTTGCTGACCACCACATTCAGCAGCAGCTCCTGAGAAATTGTTATTATGACAAAGGTTACACCTTCAGTAGATTAATAGAGCAGCAACTAAAATAACTAAACCGCCCTACCAGTCAACTCACTCCAAGATTTCATTTTAGCTTCAGAAACCACATACCATATGTCCTATGGAGTTATGAATAAAATTAATTCAGTTATCAACAGAATAACTGTCACAAATCAGTTTATCTTCAAATATATTTGGATATGGAGAAAAAACTGCTCTAACATTAAAAAAGAAAATTATCACAAAAATTATTCTTGATTGTAAAAAGGATAATATATATTAAGTGCAAGAACAACAGTGTACATAAATGCAATAACAAGGGGTAGTGTATTCAAAACCCTCAAGACTGCTCAAAGACAAGTGTTTGGTTCTTTGTGCAGACTGCCTGATCAGCAGCACAATGATCTTTAAGAGCAAATTAAACTAAAATGCACACATTCAGCAATAAACTATTGTTACGTCCCCTTGGTGAAACCAGTTGGCAGAAAATAACACGACAACCAATAAATCAAACCAGTCTCAGTTGAAGTGAACAAATGAGGTTTATTATAACAAAAAACACTTCAAGGTGGGGGAGGATGGGACAAAGTGATTGTGCCAAATAAAATGAGATTTATATAACATCTTGAGAGATAGTGAGCTATCGCTCAAGAAAGAAATTAAATAAAATACCTAACTGGCTTGTCTAACAAAAGACCCTCCAAAACAGTACAGTGGAGGTGGGGTTCAACGTCTTGCCCAAGGACACATCGACATGATGGTCCAGTGAAGCCAGGAACTGAACTGTTTACCTCTTATTTGGCAGACAACTGATCTTCCTCTTGAGCAACAAATGCCCCAAAAGACTACAAATGCATTTAATTAGGGGCTTGTTATTCTGCATATGCATATTCTGACTCTCACAATCCTGCTTACTGTGGTCTTTGTTTTGGTTTCTGAGCCCTAGGTGGAGTGAAGCAGGTTCCAGAAAGTCCAGGGAGGAGTCTTGTCAACGCTTGCTTACACGCCTGTCCTTCATCTGCACTCATCAAGGCCTCTTAAGGACCTACAGGAACAACCAAACCTCGGCCAGATTGTCTCACTTCACACTGTGATAATCCATATCTTACCTGTGTTCTCTTTGCAAAAAGATATATTTGACAACCAAGAAAGACCTAGTGACGGCATGGAGAGACTGCTGGCAGGAGGGAACAGACCCCACCGGGGCTGGCATGGGCTAGCTACCCATGTTGGCAGGATCCGTCACTAGATAGCAAATTGAGTCCACCCACCTTAGGCTATGAAAACTTGTTTATTTCAAGGATTGCCCCTTGAGATGCATCATCTAATTTTCGAGGGGGTCCTTATTTATTTATTTTTAGATCTCTGTTTGTTTATTCAAGGAAGAGCCCTTAGTCTGTGAGAGCAGGGACACAAGAAGACTCTTTTATGGATCACACAGTGTTTGACCTGTGTTTGAGAATGGAATCGACAATGACGCAAGCGATCAGCACAGCAGTAAAGAAAACACCAGCACTGGCAGGACATAAGCTCCAGATTTGCACTTGTGACTGGAAGATAGTAACATCAGAGAAAGGCCTTAAGATCCTTCAGGGCAGGAAGAAGTGCTGAGGTGAGCTGAGTGAGGGACCCCACATTGACCATTACTTCCTTAGGGGTAGGCCAAATCAGTCAGGTGAAGCCCAGTGGCAGGACAAGCACCACAGTCCACAGGGTATCAGATCCCCAGTGTAGCTCAATCAAACACAGAGTTTCCCAGAGTCATGAGCTCAGCCCATCCCGTCAGCCCATCAGCTGCAGAAAGGAACATGGAAGGAAGCAAGCCCCAGATCCTCTGGCCAAAATCCTGCCAGACGAAATAGTGGGCAACAATCAACATAGACTTTGTACAACTCCTTGAGTGTCAGAAAGGTGATGTTAGAAGGAAGAGGAGAGGGGGAAAAAAACACAGCCACAGACTATACTCCATAGGGAGTACAATGTGGGGCCGGGAAAAAAAACCTCAGCACATCAAGAACAGTAACATAGGTCACCATCCAACATAAAAACTCAAAACATAAACAAACATTTTCTCGTTTCACACATAAAAAACGCAAGACATACGAAGGCGGGGATGGGGGTAAAGCCCAGAGAGTTTCTATGTCTGGCTCTCAACCAATGTTAAAGTTCACAAGATGTCATTGTGATACCACAGCAGGTTGCCATGGAGAAGTCCTTGATTGGGTCCCAGTCGGACTCAACAATCTCCAGGTGTCCAAGAAGAAGGGAGGGGAGAAGTAGTTCAGAGCGTCTCACAGCAGTGATTTCAGGAGAGTTGTTTCAGCAGCGGCCTTGGCCGAGGCCGTTGCCAGGAGAGCAGGAATGCAGATTAGATTATGATAGTTGGTTAGGGCGAGTAGTCGTTTTTCAATGGACACGACTCACTCTGTTTGTCCATTCTGGTCATAAAAACGATCCATACGACTTTGCAAAGCCACCAGCTTCTCCAAGATGTTTTCCATATTGCGGTTAATGACCACAGTCTGAGCGCCAATAGCTCTGCCCACCGATTCAAACATGCCGGACAGCTTGAGGCCTGTGACTGCTGTCTCCGACTTCCGAATTTTGCGATACATGCCTAATTCAATCAGCAGAAAGCCCGTTATCATGGTTCATAATATGTAGAGATCCTCCATGTCTTCAACGGAAAGAATCGACAGGCACACGACTCTCCACTTCTCCCAGGAGTCCCTCGTGTACCCAGCAGCAAACATTCCGTCAGGACAGGCGGGACCCCCTGGACCCGAGCTTCTTGTAGCAATGATTTTGTCAATTGCGTTTAGAGACCAGCTGATCAATTCCATGATTTAGTTTGAAAGCAATGCAGAGAGAGGCACTGAAGTTGAGACAGGACCGGACAAGACAAGAGAAGCAGGAGAGATATGGGAGAGGGCAGAATCAGGAGAGAGTAGAAATGCGACCGCCTTCGTTGAGAGCCAGAAGGGGAATATGATTACCATAACAACAACCCAGCAGATGCGTAAACTCCAGGAAAACGTTGGGTGGGCACAAATGGAGCTTAAACCCAGCACATCTTGCAGCATCTCCATTGTCAAAGGCCAGCTCACCAATGAGAGGTTCTTCATAAACAATCAACCGATACCAACAGTCTCTGAAACTGCACTGTACACTGCAAACCTCAAGGACTCCAACCAACTGGAACAACTCAGGCGGGACACAATTAGTGGCACTGCTCTCAACTCCACTGTTCTCCCAGGGATCCTAAAGGTGTGGTGTTTCCAATTGGTTTATTGCCCTGCCTCATGTGGCCGATCATCATTATATACAACGTCACATTATCCCATGCCAAGCGGTTGGAGAGTCTGGTGAGCACACAACTGCAGCAAAAGCTGGGCTTACCAGAGACATTGTGGGCCAAGTACAACATGGCACATGGGGATTGGGCCTGGTACCAACAACACCCACTTGGCTAAAGGCTACACCAACTGTGCCACCAGGAGGAAGCAGCAAGATGTGACAGGGCAGTCTCCCAAGTCTCAGCAAGGCAGTTGGATGAGGTGGGAATCCGTGGAACAGAGGAAAATTAAATGGAATGACCTGTGGAATATGGAGACAAACAGGCTAAGCTTCATTGTCAGCGAATTTACACCTCTGGCTTGGAGAGAACCCAGTCTGTCACCTCTGTGCAGCCCTAGCAACCCTTTAACACATCCTGGTGGGTTGCAAGACCAGCTTGATTTAGGGGATATATACCTGACGCCACAATCAGGTATTGAGGTGCTTGGCTTCAAAGCTGGAGAACAACAGAACCTCATTAAGTGCCACCCACCCAAATGCTCAGCCTACTCTCCCTCACTTCACATCCTTTGTCTGCGGAGGTGAAAAGCAAACCAAGTCCCTGCACCCACCTGCTTGCCCATGCACTTTGGACCATCCCTCTTGCTCTCCACACTACCTCTTTTTTAATAAACCTTGTCTTAATTAAACCTCTGTGTTACAGCATGAGCTCTTGGGTACTTTTGTCAATCGACTAGGCACAAGTCGTAACACTGACTGGGGATTTGAAATTTCTCGTGGCAACATATTGATGAAATAGAAAAATACTTTATTCATCACCCAGTGGGTAAATTCAAATTAGTTGAGTAGCTCAAAAAACATTTATAATATTTAAAATAAATATTCAAATAAATGTTTACAATGATTGTATACTAGACCACAACAACAATAATGATAATAATCAATGACGAAAGAAAGAAATTTGAGAAGAAAGTGTCAGCCGTCACTATCAAAAAACCTTATAGCTGTTGGGACAAAGGACCTCCTGAACCTCTCAGTCCTGCTGTGCAGTGAGATGAGTCTCTCACTGCAGCTGCTCCTCTGACCTGCCAGGATGCTGTGGAGAGGATGTCTATTATTATCCAAAACAGAATACAGTTTCCTCCTAATCCGTTGCTCCACCACAGCACTGAGAGGGTCTAGTCTTCTACCTTAAACAGAACTGGCCTTTTTTACCTGTTTGTCCAGGCGCCTACTGTTTTTGTCTGTAGTGCAACTCCCCCAGCAGACAACAGCATAGAACAGTGCCCTCTTAATGATAGTGTGATAAAACATGCACATGATGTCACTGCAGACACTGAAGGACCTGAACCGTCTCAGGAAGAGATGATCCCTCCTGTACACTGTTTCTATGTTGGCAGACCACTCCAGTTTATTGTCCAGCACCACCCCCAAGTATTTGCAGGTCTGAACAGTCTCTATCTCCCCTCCATCAATGCAGACTAACTGGTATGGAGTTTTAGATCTCCTGAAGTCCACCACTAGCTCTTTGGTTTTGGTAGTGTTCAGGAGAAAAAAGTTATTCTTCGTACCTGTACTCTTTCTCCTGTCCACCGTGCACACATGCCACAACAGTCGTATCATCAGAATACTTCTGTATGTGGCAGAACTCTGAGTTGTACCTGAAGTCTGATGTGTACAGGGTGAAAAGAAAATAAGCTAAAACAGTACCCTGCGGAGCCCCAGTACTGCATTCTAGTGTTCCAGTGGTGGGAGTTGCTGCAGAGGTGGAGGTGCAGCTGAACTGAGGAGGCCAGGCAGTGGGAGCAGCCACGGATGTGAAGGTGCAGCTGTGCTCAGGATGCCTGGTGGTGGAAGCTGCCGAAGTGGTGGAGGTACAGCTGGACAGAAGAAGCCTGTTGGTGAGAGTTGCTGCAGAGGTGGAGGTGCAGTCAGGTGGAAGAGGAAGCTTGGCAATGCGTGTTGCCATTGAGATGGAAGTACAGCTGGGCAGTGGAAGCAGTATAGAGGAAGCAGCTGAAGTGGTGGGAGTGAAGGGAGCAGCAGCAGAGGTGGAAGAAGCCATACTATCAAACCTGTTGAAATATTGGTTAAAAGTATTGGCTCTGTCATCATCACCTTCCACAGACTGAGAGTTCTTCAGTATCAAGAGGTGGAACCAACATGACAAGCCTGTGCCACAAAGATGAGCGGACCAGGTTATTTGCATCTAGTGATGGTCCTCATGCCCCTCCACACCTCCTTGGTGTTATTGTTCTCCAGCTGTCTCGCTACCTTTTTCTTGTACTCCACCTTAGCTCGATGTAGTGTCTTTTTAAGCTCCTGTTGTACATTCCTCTGCCTTTCTCCATCCCCATTCTGGAACGCCATCTTTTTCTGGTTCAGGAGGTCTTTGATGTCACTGGTGATCCATGGTTTATTATTCGGATAGCACATTACAGTCCTCACTGGAATCACAGTGTCCCTACAGAAGTTAATGTAGTCAGTGATGGTGCTGACCTTCCATGTCCATTTCTTCTTCCTCCAGCAGTACAACCCAGTCTGTGACATCAAAGCAGTCTCTCAATGCATCACGCGCCTCCGGTGACCACTTCCTGAAAGATCTGGTAGTAACAGGAAGTCTTTGTACACAAAGTCTGTATGTGGGTTATAGATAGACCATGCTGTGATCAGATCTACCCAGTGGTGGAAAAGACACTGCCCTGTAAGCCTCCTTCACTTTAGCATAAAACAGATCTAATGTCTTTTCTCCACATGCTGGACAGTCCACATACTGTACAAAGCCAGTCAGGCAGGAGAATAGAGAGACATGGTTGAAATCCCCTGTAATTGCAATGAATGCCAGCTGGGTCTGTATCCTAGCAACAGCATCATGGATGACATCACACACCATTGTAGGTGCTACCCTCGGTGGAATGTAAACAACGATGTCGACTGTATATGGGAACTCTCTGGGTGCATAGAAGGCACGGAAACCAACTGACAGCAGTTCAATGTCTGGACAACATACCCTCTCCTTAACGGTCACATTGCGGGGGTTAACCCATCTCTGATTAAAAAACAGGATAATACCTCCTCCTTTCCGCTTAACGCTCGTACTCCGGTCACGATCCACTCGTACGGCTGTGAAGCCGGATATGTCCACACATGAGTCTGGTGTGTTGTCGTTCAGTCAGGACTCAGACAGACAGATCAAACTGCTCTCCTTATACAGCTGTTGGTTCTGCACAAGCACCTCTAGCTCATCTGGAATAATCTACCCAACCACATTCAAAATGCCCCTTCACTGGCCATCTTTAAACAACACCTTAAAACCCATCTCTTTTTGGAGGCTTTTGGCTTCTAATGTCCATAAGACCTTGAGTGTTTTGAAAGGCGCTATATAAAATGAAGGTATTGTTATTATTATTATGATCACACTTGTTTGGTAGCGAGTTAGCGGTTTCCCATAACCACCAAGAGCAGAAAAAGCTTGTACCTCCACCTCATGTTGTCCCTCTTTGCCTTTCGTTTTGCTCCAGCTCTGCATCCACGGTACAGCTTTTTTAGCTCGGTCGGAATTGGATGTTTAATGCTGCGTCTAATCCTTGACAGTGCCAACAGTTCTTCTCTTGTGTACACTGCTCTAGTACTGGTAGCAGTGTACATTGTCAAAAAATAAAAGTTAAATAAAGATGAAAATAAAACGAAATCTAAGTAAAAAGCAGATCACTAAAAATCACTAAACAAGTTTAGATAAAAACTAAAAATTACATATAATTATATAAACGACAAACAAAATTGAGAGCTACACAGACTTGCTGCGGATAAGGCCGGTAACCGAAAAAAAGAGATACCATATCATCATCCCCTTTTTCTTTACCTTCAGTAGTCGGTTCTTTGCTGTTTTGACCACTTGTAAAATATAACATCTAACGTTTGACTATGTCAACCTAAAACACCTTTTTTTATTTGTTTACAACTGAGGACCTCCATGCACCTTTTACCATCCACTTTTTACTACTATATATACGACACACACACACACACACATATATATGAAACTAATATTTTTTTAACCTTTCATTTTTACACGGTCCTTAAGAATCTATGATCACCAGCCATGATTTTGAAAAATATATTTGATCAGTCAAATACCTGTGTAGCCGTTTGAAGAAACTCAAGCTGCTCGGACAGAGACTTCCTGTTTCCATAGAAACTATCATTCTCATGAGGGTGATTGATGCACAAGTCAGCGGTCTTCATAATGATGCTATTCAGATCTCCAATCCAATACGGATGAACACCTGGTTTTGTAAAAAGTATCATGAAATTAATAAATCTCTATATCATGAGAGTCAAATAGTTAACCTCACTTTCGTACATAGAGAATCAAATGTAAAAATCTACACATGAAATCAGGGTGCATATTGAAAAAACACAGGACATGTAAAGGTGATACCAGTGCAAAAAATAGGAGCTGTGAGTGAAAAATTGTCATCTACCTGCTCTGATGGAGGGTGCTGACAGAAAATCCATTTAACAGTGTGATATTAAATGCCATGCAGCATCAATTAAGATTGGTTTAATTCACCTGTATAAAAATGTACATATGTTTTTGAACATTTTACACGGTATTGTACAGGACACTGGAATAACAACATGATATCACGACGAAAGAAGCAGAGCTATTCCCACTATTCATGTATATTGTTGTGGTCATGGGTTTTGGTTCTGCTTTTAATTACTATCTCCTTGTTGTCTTGATTTATATTTTGTAGGAGCTTTTGTTCATGTGTGTTCTGTTTGATTTCTAGTTACCTTTTTTGTGTTCTGTGGAACTTCTTATTCTTCGTGGACTATTAAAGATCCCTCAATTTCTTCTTATAAGTCACACATTTTTGCATAGTTAACTATCGCACACTTGTTCTATTGCTCTCACTCATAAATATCTGTGGTGTTTAATTTTACTTATCTAGGGATGTGTGGTTCTCTCGCTTAGCATGGTGACCAGTTCTCTCCTTCTATCTCCTGCTTTCATTTGCTCCGTGTGTCATATGTTTAGTTACTCCTCTGCCTCTTAGCGATAATGGTACATGTAACAAATGTCTTTTCGTAGTTTCAGAGGCAAGGTGATCTGAATTGGAAGCTCAGCTCTTCATCATTGAGAACCACCCAATAGCTAGCCAGGTCTCTTTTGTCAGTGCGGAGCCACATAGCGTAGCTAACCCCGTTATCCGCCCCTTAGCAGAACTCGACTTGTGTTTCCCTGTTCCAACAGGTATCCTTTGAATGGTGTTATGGTGTTTTTCCCCCCTCTTTTCCCTCTTTTCTGTCTTCTCAAACTCCAGCAGGTCGAGGCGGATGACCACCCCTCCTGAGTTTGGTTCTGCCAGAGGTTTAGGCGGCTATCGGAGGGCTTATAGAGGGCTTTCTACACACTTGTCTACTGGGATGACATCATCGACGCCCGCCGCTGCAGCACAGCTCATTCACTCCGGTAAGGACGTCCATCATACTCAAAGCTGTTGTCCACGTTGTTAAAATCTGATAAATATCCTACCATGTTGCACAAAACTATCAGTAGCAAACTACGTGTGAAGTTAACCGACTGTCACAGAGCACGGAGTGAATAAGCTGTGCTGCAGCAGCGCGTCAATGACATCATCCCAGTAGACGATTGTGTGGAAAGTCCTCTATAAGCCCCCTGATAGCTGCTAATAACAACAACACAGCAGCTATGAGCTAACAGTGCAATAGTAAACGTTCATTCATTCATTCATCTTAAATAAATTGGTGAAATAAAGACAGATGATGCCTTATTTAGAGGCTGTATTTTCAATGCCCTGCTCTCTCTCGTTATATGGATATACGTGGCTCTCGAGCAATCGTTTAAGTAGATAAACGTATTTCATGCCAGAAATAAGGTCTAGGTTTAAAAATACCGGAGTTCCCCATAAATCTTCAATGATTTCAGTGATTTAGAACTGACACTTTTTGACATTTGCTCATGCCAGCAGATAAGTTGTTTGTAACAAAGCAGGGTGCAGCTGACTGAGCTTTTCAAATATCAACTTGTACCTGAATAAAGAGGACAAATTCTGTATGAATTAAAGAGGAAAAGTTGTGGATGCTGGGCAGAAGCAAGATGAAGAATGAAGTGAAGAAAGTTTAAACCAAGTCTCAATACTGAGGGGGAGCATGGAACACCCATAATGACATAGCAAGAATACTGAAAATGCAGCGTTATGCCTGTCACTGAGACAAGGCTATGAGAGCATACACCAGACTCCAATGTCTTTTAACCTGGATTTCAGATGATAAGGGCAGACAGAGACTTCAAAAGAGGCAGAATAAAATGAAGGCAGAGGTATTGCAATGCTTCGATATGTCAGTGTGTACAGGATAACAGAAACAGGACGAACCAAAAAGTTTTTGTCCACTACTGATCTGCTGTACCGATCTGCACCGACCCATCATGGTGAAGAAGGAGCTGAGCCAGAAGGCGAAGCTGTCGATTTACTAGTCAGTCTACGTTCCTACTCTCACCTACGGTCAAAGGCTGTGGGTAGTGACCGAAAGAACGAGATCGTGGATACAAGCGGCCGAAATGGGTTTCCTCCGCAGGGTGTCTGGGCTCTCCCTTAGAGATAGGGTGAGAGGCTCTGTCATCCGGGCGGGGCTCGGAGTAGAGCCGCTGTGCCTCCACATTGAGAGGAGTCAGATGAAGTTGCCCGGGCATCTGGTTAGGATGCCTCCTGGACGCCTCCCTGGTGAGGTGTTCTGGGCACGTCCCACTGGGAGGAGACCCCCGGAGAAGACCCAGGACATGTTGGAGAGACTATGTCTCTCGGCTGCCTGGGAATGTTTGGGGGCAGATGACGGATGGATGGATGAATTTGATTAAATTTGATTGGACTATGACTGTATTACAATTCACTAGATTATAATCAGCTTGAATTGGACTGTATCTTTGAAGTGCCTTTAGATGACCATATATAAATGAAACTGAACTAAAATTAATTAAATTAAGTAATTTTCTAACAGGAACTTGGACAGAGGAGATCTAAAATTAAGCAAATCAAATTCTATAGTTTTATGTTTTTCTGAAAATCTGCTTATTATCACTATACAAATGTCACGGCCAGAGAGGCCATCAAATATCAAAACTTCACAAGGAGGAGAGGGGAGACAAAGAGAGCTGTGTTTTAAAGAGGAATGTTGTCTCCACTCTGATCGTTATCTTCACACTACCCAAATAAGTCAATGACTGCATACTCAGGACATATACCAGGTCTCGGCTCATGAAAGCTAGTAGAAGATTGTATGTATTGTATTTTAATTAGACAGAGGGCTTGGGTGGGTGTTGTGACTTTAAACTAGGAAGGGTGGCAGTCTCTAGATGAATCAGATAATTGACTGCTGATTGCCATTAACTTCTCTGTGAAGAATTTGGTAACATTGTCAGCACTGAGGTCTTGAGAAGAATCAAGAAATGTTTTGAATGTGGAGACTAATTTTTGAGTTTTCAATTAAATTTAATCTTATTTATTGTGCTGCCTAATTCCTAAGGAATTAAAATGTTTAGTTAAATAAGTGAACAGGTTAAATGTCTTAAAAAGTCTATATTCTTTGGTTTAGAGAAACCGCGTTATTGAAGAACTTTATAGTTGTTAACTGACTGTCTGGCTGTGCACAAGCTTACGCACTGCAAGCGCAGTACAGTTAAAAGATATTACACTTCGGGCTCAAGCAACAAAACAATATTCAGCAAACATGAGTCTACACTCAGGAATGTTTATGTTTATGTATTCAGCAGACGCTTTTATCCAAAGCGACTTACAAATGAAGATATAACAAGCTATATGAAAAGCTAACAATAAACTACATAGAAGGAAACCACTAGTCTGACTCTGTCAGAGGTGACAGAGTAGAGATAGGGTGCAGGCATAGAAAGAAGTGCAGAAAGATAAAGTGCAGAGATAGAGGGGGTAGGGAAGTACAAGGTAAGTGCTGGGATAGGAGATGCTCTCTAAAGAGCTGGGTTTTCAAGAGTTTCTTGAAGATAGACAGGGACGCCCCTGTTCTGGTAGCGCTCGGTAGGTCATTCCACCATCGTGGGACGACACATGAAAAGAGTCTGGATTGTCTTAGGCGTGGTGTAGGAGCTGCTAGACGACAATTCTGGGACGAACGGAAGGACCGAGTTGTGACATAAGCCTTTGCAAGAGCATTCAAGTAGATGGGAGCCGCTCCAATAAGCACTTTGTAGCTAACATCAGTGACTTGAATTTGATGCAGGCGGCTAAGGGTAGCCAGTGAAGTTCAATGAACAGAGGGGTGACGTGTGCTCTTTTAGGCTATTGATATTGATATTGATAGGCTGATCGAAGACCAGACGAGCCGCAGGAGGGGATGTATTTTGGTGCTAGACCATGAAGAGACTTGTACACAAGCAGAGCTTGTGTACAATTTGTTGCATTGACACAATTAATGTACAGGACCATGTTCTCCTGCCAACAGTGAAACGTAGATCAGAGTGTCATCTGCATAGTTGTGGTTAGACACAGCTGCATATTAGCTGGCCTAATGGATGTACAGATTGAACAATAGAGGTCCCAGGATTGACCTCTGGGGAACTCCACAGGTCGTAGTCATTTGGTCTGAGACACAGTTACCAATTTCAACAAAATATTTCCTGTCCTCGAAATAAGACTTGATAGGACCATTACCATGGTTACGCATCATAACAGATGTGACAGTGTACTTGCGTAAATTATTCGAGTAGCACAGTGTCCAAACCAGCACAGAAAAATAATATAAGGAGACAAGGTTGGTAGGAAACAGGTCTTGGAGATGGCACCAGAATAGAAACCAGAGGTAGTGTAACAGTAATCGTAACTGGTAGATAAACAGTGAACTGCATGAAGTATTGGTCAGAGACCTGTGTGTGGCACAGTTTGGAACAAGAATCACATTGAGTTCTTTGTCAACTTCCTGAGTGAGGGTTGTGGAAACTTGGATGGCTCTTTATATATACTTTTGTGTATACGTTATATATGATATTTCTATTATTATGTTTAACTTGTGATATGCATCATCCGATGTTACGTTTTCAATTGTTTAACATGCCCTTCTTTATGATTAAACCTATCTCAACAAAGACAAATTGTTGTCTTCTGACTGAACATCCCTGGTCTAACTTGCATTTCTTTATTTCTAGTTTATCCACTACTGGATACTACTGAAAACTGGAGAGCTCAGTGTGATATACAACAATTACCAAATATTATGGTTATATGTCCGTAACAGTGCCACAATTGTAAAGACCAACTTAAATTTGTAAAAGAAGTGACAAAAGGACTAAATTTAATAATTTTGGTGGCTAATTTACCGACATAATAACCATGTTCTTGAATCATGAATTAAATATTTTTGGTGAGTATCTTTAACTTGGACTGCTGGGATAGGCTCCGGCCCACCCGCTACCGACGGATTGACGGTATAGAAAATGGATGGATCTTTAATTTGCAGACATGCGGTAGGGTTATAGTGTATGGCACATACTTGTTGAATTTGAGTGTGTCCTGTTGCTGGCCATCAGTCCTGGTGGACTCTGCTCAGTCTTTGCTTTGCCCAAGCATATCTCTTTATTTACCTGTGGGTCGGGTAACTATAAAAAGACACACACAGACATGCTCTCTCAACTTCAGAAGACATTTCCTTAACACTGCACATCACCATAAATACATCTAATATTGCCATAAATTTAAGATTTTTAACTTAACTATCCATTACTAATGTTATGGACACTTTCACTTAGTTAACCATAATGTGAGTAAATATCCCACAATAAGAAATAAAGTACACATAAATGTACACACACACACCCACACACTTGTGATTTCAGAACACCTTAACTGAGTTATCAGCCTTCATTAAAGAAAAAAGAAAGAAAATGATTTAATCACTATATTGATGTGAAAAACAACCAAAACTGCATGACAGACTAAAAAATTGTATTTACTTTGAGGTGATTGTTGTTGGATGAAAGTTCCTCAGCTGTGTATCCTGGTAACGACAGAGGATCAGGAGGAGAAACAAGAGCTGGATGCTCTAGACTATGTGAATGGAGACTGCCCTCACATGTAGAAACAACCTTAAGTGCACAACCAATCAGAAAGGAGAAACATATTAAATTTTGCCCAAGACAAATAAGACAACTGCTCCTCAGGAGCGGAAAGTTCACCTAATTTTCAGCACCAAAAGATAATAAAAAAAATTAAATAAATCAATCTCAAGGTGGTCTTTTTAGGGATATCGTCATTTTAGCTCAAAATAATTATAGAGAATTGTCACAAAATAATTACTTTATTATAAATAAATATGTATTTCACAAATAATTGTAAAATGATAATGTTATATAGCAACAGGAACTTGCCAAAACCTCATGATGCCCTCCACCCTCCTGATTTGGGTAGAGGCCGTCCTGTTTAAAAAAATGAGCTAGAAAGATCATATTTCTCCAGTTTTAACTTCTCTTCATTGGCTTCCTGTTAAATTTAGAATAGAATTTAATATTCTTCTTCTCACATATTAAAGCTCTTAATGACCATCATATCTCCAAACATCATATATTAAAGATCTCATAGACCACATTTTCCAAACAAAGCACTTTGTTTTCAGAATAGAATAGAATAGAATAGAATAGAATAGAATAGAATAGAATACTTTATTCATCCACTAGTGGGGGAAATTCAAAATTTGTGAAGTAGCTCAAAATTTTTAAAAACATTTATGATTGTATTTTAGAACAATAATAATAATAAATTAATACATAAATAAATTTGAGAAAAATATGTCAGCAGTCAATGTTAAAAAGCCTTATGGCTGTGGGGACAAAGGACCTCCTGAAACTCTCAGTCCTGCAGCGCAGCAAGATGAGTCTCTCAATGCAGCTGCTCCTCTGTCCTGCTCTGGAGAGGATGTTTATTGTTTTCCAAAACAAAATTAATTTAATCCTCATCCGTTGCTCCACCACAGCACTGAGAGAGTCCAGCCTTCTGCCTTTTTCACCAGTTTGTCCAGGCGCCTACAGTTTTTGTCTGTAGTACAACTCCCCCAGCAGACAACAGCATAGAACAGTGCACTCTTAATGATAGTGTGATAAAACATGCACATCATGTTTCCAATTGACTTGAATTTGACTATATTATTTATTTAAGTGCTGAGATGTTGTTGTAATTTGGTGCTATATAAATAAAACTGAATTGAATTGAATTGAATCATCACTACAGACATTGAATGACCTGAGCTGTCTCACGAAGAACAGACGGCTCTGGCCCCTCCTGTACACTGCTTCTATGTTGGCAGACCACTCCAGTTTATTGTCCAGCACCACTCCCAGGTATTTGCAGGTCTGAACAGTCTCTATCTCCCCTCCATCAATGCAGACAGACTGATATGGAGTTTTAGATCTCCTGAGGTCCAACACCAGCTCTTTGTAGTCTTTGTAGTGTTCATGAGCAGACAGTTCTTTTTGATCCAGCCATTGAAGGACTCCACAAGGTCCCTGTACTCCTCCTGTCCACCGCGCACACATGCCACAACAGCTGTATCATCAGAATACTTCTGTATGTGGCAGGACTCTGAGTTGTACCTGAAGTTCGATGTGTACAGGGTGAAAAGAAAAGGAGCCAAAACAGTACCTTGCGGAAGCCCCAATACAATAATTCCAGTGTTCCAGAGACACATCTCCCCATCCTGACATACTGTGGTCTAGTCAGATAGTCTATAATCCACGATGTCAGGGAGGGGGCCACACCCATACCTAGAAGCTTGTCTTTCAGTATGGGAGGCCTTATGGTGTTGAAAGCACTGGGGAAGTCAAATAAAATGATTCTCATATATGAACCAGGCACATCCAGATAAGTATATGCCCGATGCAGCATGAACAGAATCGCATCTTCCACTCTTATGTGTTTTTGGTTGGAAAACTGGAGGGGGTCAAGATCCTCAGCAACCAGCAATCTCATGCTATGGACAAGGAGTCTCTCCAAGGTCTTCATGATATGAGATGTCAAAGCCACTGGTCTGTAGTCCTGTAGTCCTGGATGGCTCTAAACTTTTAAAATTTTAATTAAAAAGGCGGCAACTCTCTGACCCCTTCAATCGACTTGGGTTCCTTGGCACAGTATGCCAAACCTATCATTAATGATTTGGGGGTAAAAGTCTATGTGCATCTTAAGTTTGAAGCCAGATTAAAGCTGTGGTGAAAGCAAGCTTCTTTTCCCCGGAGACAGCACTTTGAAACAGTAATCCACGCCTTTGTGACCACTCTGCTGGATTACTGCAATGCCCTTCATATGGGGGTCAGTAGGTCCTCCATGGCATATCTTCAACTGGTAAAAAATGCAGCTGCATGTCTTTTAACTGGCACAAGGCAGTTTAAGCACATTTCACCGATTTTAGCTTCACTCCACTGGCTACCCATGCATTTTAGAATTTATTTTAAAATTATTTTATTTGCTTTTAAATCTCTAAATGGTCTTGCCACATAAAACCTCTCTGAACTTCTGCACTCCTACACACCCAGCCGATCTCTCAGGTCAGCAAACCAATTGCTCCTGAGGGTTCCCAAAATGAAGCTCAGAGGGGACCAAGCATTTTCAGCTGCAGCTCCAGAATTATGGAACGAACTGCCGCTGCACATTAAACATGCCTCCTTGCTGTCTAATTCTAAAAAACTCTTCTTAAAATGCACCTCTTTTTTTTGTTTTGGCTTTTAACACTACGTAGGTTGTTGATTTTATGTGCACAGATATTTTATCTGGGGAAGATTCTATTTATTTATTATGTTTTATTGTGTTAATTTTATTGTACAACACTTTGGGAACATTTATAAATAAAACTTATTTATAAATAAATAAACCTGTGTTTATTTAAACTTTACTTTATAAATAAAATGTATTGGATTGGACCAGCACAGTCCCTCAGAAGTCTTGGACAGACTCCATCTGGGCCTGCAGCCATCCCTGATTGAAGTCTCCTGAGCTCAGCTCCAATCTCCTTTATAGTTAGAGACAGACAGAGCCGCCCAGGTTGTAGCGGAGGAATGGCAACAGGAGTGATGTTGGTATCAATCACAGAGATGGGGGTGGCCTGGTGATGGAAGCTGCGGATGGAAGATGTGGATTTCAGAGTCAGAATCAAGTTTATTGCCAAGTAGGTTTGCACTTACAAGGAATTTGACTTTAATTGGTGCAGACAATAAATATATATATACAGACTCCAGATATATATTTTTATACTGAATCTCAAAATTCAGACGCTGTAGTGAGAGCTGAATGCTATAAATACTATAAATATGCAGATATACAACAGGATGAAATGGTCCCAAATAAATAGAGACTGTGCGTTAATGTACCGCAGAAGGTCTGAAGATGCTATGTTAATGTAGCTTGTAGTTCTGAAAGGGGAGAGGAAGTGAATCAGTGTCAAGTCGGGCTCTGGCCTTGTTGATAAGACTAGTAGCGGATGGGAAGAAATTGTTCTAGTGGCATGAGGTTTTGGTCCTGATGGACCGCAGCCTCCTACCAGAAGGGAGTGTCTCAAATAGTTTGTGACTGGGGTAGGAGGAATCAGCCACAATTTTCCCTGCGCGCCTCAGAGTCCTGGAGGCGTACAGGTCCTGGAGAGATGGAAGATTGCAGCCAATCACCTTCTCTGCAGACTGAATGACACGCTGCAGTCTGCTCTTGTCCTTGGTGGTGGCAGCAGCGTACCAGATGGTGATGGAAGAGGAGAGGATAGACTCAGTGATGGAGGAGTAGAAGTGCACCATCACTGTCCTTGGCAGGTTGAATCTTTTCAGCTGCCGCAGGAAGTGCATCCTCTGCATCCTCTGCACAGTGTCAGTTGTGGAGTCAGGGAGGGTGATGGGGGTAGCTGAGGCTGAGTTCTTCCTGAAGTCCACAACCATCTCCACTGTGGTTAGAGCGTTGAGCTCCAGGTTGTTCTCCCTGCTCCAGGTCACCAGATGGACAGCCTCCCACCTGTAGGCGGACTCGTCACCATCAGAGATAAGTCCGATGAGAGTGGTGTCGTCTGCAAACTTCAGGAGCTTGCTGGACTGATGACTGGAGGTGCAGCTGTTGGTGTACAGGGAGAAGAGCAGAGGAGAAAGAACACAGCCCTGGGGGGGCTTCACATGCTGCTTCCTGTCAGACAGGAAGTCTGTAATCCACCTGCAGGTGGAGTCAGGCACACTCAGCTGGGTGAGCTTCTCCTGAAGCAGAGCCCGGATGATTGTGTTAAAAGCAGAGCTGAAATCCACAAACAGGATCCTGGCGTAGGTACCTGCGGAGTCCAGGTGCTATAGGATGTAGTGGAGGGCCAGGTTGACTGCATCGTCTACAGACCTGTTGGCTCCGTAGGCAAACTGTATGGGGTCCAACTCTATCTATGCACATTATTCTAGAGTGCACTGAGTTAAAGTACTGCGTTTAAACACTTAAAATACAAATAAAAATGCTTAAGATAGCGGGAAAAGAGATATAATAAACAGGAGCAACTGCAACAGGCTGCAAGCACGTCAGTGCATGCGCATTGGGAGAGTTCCCAGTTTCTAGTTCCCACTAGATCCACATGCTAGCAAGATTGAGGAGATCCAGAAAGTGGTAAATGGTAAATGGACTTGTACTTGTATAGCGCTTTTCTAGTCTAGCTGACCACTCAAAGCGCTTCACTACATGCTGCATTCACCCCACTCACACACATTCATACAGCACGTCTTAGGATATAACTACGTGCTTTCTAAGCATTCACACACATTCATACCGACCTTCCGATTGGTGGGCGACTGCTCTTCCTCCTGAGCTACAGCCGCTCCTTCACTACCTGACAACATCCTCAGTTCAAGTCAGAAATTCTCCAAAACAAGCACAATCTGGGAAGGCCCCTGTTGAAAGTGAAAGTGAAGTGTCTGAGTCGTTGAATTCTCCAGGAGGAACTGGAAAGCTTTGCTGGGTAGAGGGATATTTCTCTCCTTAATCTGTTGCCTCTGGGACCTGACATGAGATAAGATGATGACAATGGATGGATGTATGGATGAATCTGATTGTATTATGATTGCATTACAATGAATTGGATTGTTTTTTGTTTTTTTTGTGATCAGTTGTTTATTATTCTTTTTCATTTTAGTAGAGGCAGACATTATGTGTTCAGGGTGACACCACATAGAAAACAATGGCGGCTGTATCTGCTCCAGCCCTCCCCCAATCCCAATAGTGAGCCCAAGGCAAAGGAGAACTTACAGGCATGCACAAGTATCTACAAGACAGTAAAAACAGTATATGTTATTAGTATATATTATAAGAAGTATATATCATAGTAATACTAAAGAGAAAAAGAATATATATATATATATATAGTAAAGCAAACAAACAAAAAAGAACATAAACAAAATGAAAAAAACCCATAGAACATCTTACATAAACAAAAATTCACTCAATCTCAATCAATCACTCAATCACTATATGATCGCTCAGTCACTCATAACCCTTACCCCGCCCCTCCCAGGGATCCTACAGGTGATCTCAACATAAACATCATTCCAAATACAAATTCATACTGCTACAATAGGGCACATATCCTTTGTAGATGCCTTGACCAGCAGGAGATATTTTGTACCTTGGCACGGCGAAGTCGTGCTGTAGACAACTCCATCTAAGCGATGTCCTTATACTTCAGGAGCCATTCCCTCACTGACAGCATATGTGGCGATTTTTAGCGACAGGCTATAATTTTTTTGCAGCTGTAAGTCCGGCTAACAAAAGTCGTTTCTCATTTACAGTAAGCTTCAATGATGATGTATCATTGAGCAAGAGCAAGTGTTGTGAGTGAGGGACGAGCTCTATCCAAAGGATTAGACAGAATACTTGAAATATTTAACCAAAATCTGTCAACCTCCAGGAACTGCCAAACCATATGAATATAGGTACCCATTTTATTGCTTGAACAAAAACCACAGTACGGATCATCTCTACACTTCATCTGATACAGTCTTTGCGGGGTGAAATAAGATCTATGGGTAAAATTGTAATATATCATCTGGTGGTTTAAATTTCTAGATGACAGAGTTATATCAAGCTAAATGGAATGCCAGTCTGAATCTGAGGGGCAAATAATGTCCTTTCTATTATCAAGTGGAAGGG